>NC_090378.1:110233289-110536407 GCF_036365525.1 Heterodontus francisci
GCTGTACGACAGTGTTGTATCAGATCCTCATGATGCTGTACGACAGTGTTGTATCTGATTCTCATGGTGCTGTACGACAGTGTTGTACCTGATTATCATGGTGCTGTACGACAGTGTTGTACCTGATTATCATGGTGCTGTACGACAGTGTTGTATCTGATTCACATGGTGCTGTGCAACACTGTTTTATCTGATTCTCATCATGCTGTTCGACAGTGTTGTTTCTGATTCTCATGGTGCTGCACAACAGTGTTGTACCCGATTCTCATGTTTCTGTATGACAGTGTTGTACCCGATTCTTATGGTGCCATTTGACAGTATTGTATCTGATTCTCATGGTGCTGCACGAGAGTGTTGGACCAGATTCTCATTGTGCTGTAAGACAGCGTTGTACCTGGTTCTCATGGTGTTGTGCGACACATTATTAACAGATTTTCATGCTGCTGAACGACACCGTTGTACTGATTCTCATGGTGCTGTACGGAAGTGTTGTATCAGATTCTCATGGTGCTGCACGACAGTGTTGTATCTGATTGTCATGGTGCTGTACGACAGTGTTGTATCAGATTCTCATGGTGCTGTACGACAGTGTTGTATCTGATTCTCATGGTGCGGTACGACAGTGTTGTATCAGATTCTCATGGTGCGGTCCGACAGTGTTGTCCCTGATTCTCATGGTGCTGTTGAAAAGTGTTGCACCTGATTCTCATGGTGCTGTACGACAGTGTTGTACCTGATTATCATGGTGCTGTACGACAGTGTTGTACCTGATTATCATGGTGCTGTACGACAGTGTTGTATCTAATTCAGATGGTGCTGTGCAACACTGTTTTATCTGATTCTCATCGTGCTGTACCACAGTGTTGTACCTGATTCTCATGTTTCTGCACAACAGTGTTGTATCAGATTCTCATGGTGCGGTATGACAGTGTTGTACCTGATTCTCATCGTGCTGCACAACAGTGTTGTACCCTATTCTCATGTTTCTGCACAACAGTGTTGTACCCGATTCTTATGGTGCCATTTGACAGTATTGTATCTGATTCTCATGGTGCTGCACGAGAGTGTTGAACCAGATTCTCATTGTGCTGTAAGACAGCGTTGTACCTGGTTCTCATGGTGCTGTGCAACACAGTTGTAACAGATTTTCATGGTGCTGTACAGAAGTGTAGTCTCAGTTTCTCATGGTGATGTACGGCAGTGTTGTATCTGAATCTCATGGTGCGGTACGACAGTTTTAAATCTAATTCTCATGGTGCGGTACGACAGTTTTAAATCTAATTCTCATGGTGCTGTACGACAGTGTTGTATCAGATTCTCATGGTGCGGTACGACAGTTTTGAAACTGATTCTCATGGTGCGGTACGACAGTGTTGTATCTGATTCTCATGTTGCTGTATGACAGTGTTGTATCAGATTCTCATGGTGCTGTATGACAGTGTTGTATCAGATTCTCATGGTGCTGTACGACAGTGTTGTATCTGATTCTCATGGTGCTGTACGACAGTGTTGTATCAGATTCTCATGGTGCTGTACGACAGTGTTGTATCTGATTCTCAAGGTGCCGTACAACAGTGTTGTATATGATTCTCATGATGCTATCTGACAGTGTTGTTTCTGATTCTCATGGTGCTGTACAACCTTTTTGTATCTGATTCTCATGCTGCTGTACGACTGTATTGTATCTGATTCTCATGGTCCTGTGTGACAGTGTTGTATCTGATTCTCATGTTTCTGTACGACTGTATTGTATCTGATTCTCATGGTCCTGTGTGACTGTGTTGTACCTGATTCTCATGGTGCTGTACGACAGTATTATTCCTGATTCTCATGGCACTGTCCGACAGTGTTGCATCTGATTCTCATGGTGCTGTACGACTGTATTGTATCTGATTCTCATGGTCCTGTGTGACTGTGTTGTATCTGATTCTCATGGTCCTGTATGACAGTGTTGTATCTGATTCTCATGTTTCTGTACGGCAGTATTGTATCTGATTCTGATGATGCTGTGCAACAGTGTTATACCCGATTCTCATGGTGCTGTACGACAGTTTTGTATCTCATTATCAACCTGCTGTGCAACTGTGTTGTACCTGATTCTCATGGTGCTGTACGACAGTGATGCATCTGATTCTCATGGTGCTGTACGACTGTGTTGTACCTGATTCTCATGGTGTTGTATGACAGTGTTGTACCTGATTCTCATGGTGCTGTACGACAATGTTGTTTCTGATTACAATGATGCTGTACGACAGTTTTGTATCTCATTATCAAGCTGCTGTACAACTTTGTTGCACCTGATTCTTGTGGTGCTGTTCGACAGTATTATTCCTGATTCTCATGGTACTGTCCGACAGTGTTGCATCTGATTCTCAAGGTGCTGTGCGACTGTGTTGTAACTGATTCTCATGGTGCTCTAGGACTTCTTGTATCTGATTCACGTGGTGCTGTACGACACTGTTGTATCTGATTCTCATGGTGCTGTACGACAGTGTTGTATCCGATTCTCATGGTGCTGTACAAAACCTTTGTCCCTGATTCTCATGGTGCGGTACGACAGTGTTGTATCTGAGTCTCATGGTGCGGTACGACAGTCTTGTGTCAGATTCTCATGGTGCGGTACGACAGTGTTGTCTCTGATTCTCATGGTGCTGTATGATGGTGTTGTATCTGATTCTCATGGTGCTGTTGAAAAGTGTTGTCCCTGATTCTCATGGTGCTGTAAGACAGTGTTGTCTCTGATTCTCATGGTGCTGTACAACGGTGTCGTACCTGATTTTCATTGTGCTGTACGACAGTGTTGTACCTGATTCACATGGTGCTGTGCAACACTGTTTTATCTGATTCTCATCGTGCTGTACGACAGTGTTGTACCTGATTCTCATCGTGCTGCACAACAGTGTTGTACCCGATTCTCATGTTTCTGCACAACAGTGTTGTACCTGATTCTCATCGTGCTGCACAACAGTGTTGTACCCGATTCTCATGTTTCTGCACAACAGTGTTGTATCCGATTCTCATGGTGCTGTTTGACCGTGTTGGATCTGAATCACATGGTGTGGTACGACAGTTTTGAAACTGATTCTCATGGTGCTGTACGAGAGTGTTGTATCTGATTCTCATGGTGCTGTACAAAACCTTTGTCCCTGATTCTCATGGTGCTGTACGACAGTGTTGTATCTGATTCTCATGGTGCGGTACGACAGTGTTGTATCTGAGTCTCATGGTGCGGTACGACAGTCTTGTGTCAGATTCTCATGGTGCGGTACGACAGTGTTGTATCTGATTCTCATGGTGCTGTACAACGGTGTCGTACCTGATTCTCATGGTGCTGTACGACAGTGTTGTATCTGTTTCACATGGTGCTGTGCAACACTGTTTTATCTGATTCTCATCGTGCTGTACGACAGTGTTGTACCTGATTCTCATCGTGCTGCACAACAGTGTTGTACCCGATTCTCATGTTTCTGCACAACAGTGTTGTATCAGATTCTCATGGTGCGGTATGACAGTGTTGTACCTGATTCTCATCGTGCTGTACGACAGTGTTGTACCTGATTCTCATGATGCGGTATGACAGTGTTGTACCCGATTCTCATGTTTCTGCACAGTGTTGTATCAGATTCTCATGGTGCGGTATGACAGTGTTGTACCTGATTCTCATCGTGCTGCACAACAGTGTTGTACCCGATTCTCATGTTTCTGCACAACAGTGTTGTACCCGATTCTTATGGTGCCATTTGACAGTATTGTATCTGATTCTCATGGTGCTGCACGAGAGTGTTGGACCAGATTCTCATTGTGCTGTAAGACAGCGTTGTACCTGGTTCTCATGGTGCTGTGCGACACAGTTGTAACAGATTTTCATGGTGCTGTACAGAAGTGTAGTCTCAGTTTCTCATGGTGATGTACGGCAGTGTTGTATCTGAATCTCATGGTGCGGTACGACAGTTTTAAATCTAATTCTCATGGTGCGGTACGACAGTTTTAAATCTAATTCTCATGGTGCTGTACGACAGTGTTGTATCTGATTCTCATGGTGATGTACGGCAGTGTTGTATCTGAATCTCATGGTGCGGTACGACAGTTTTAAATCTAATTCTCATGGTGCGGTACGACAGTTTTAAATCTAATTCTCATGGTGCGGTACGACAGTGTTGTATCTGATTCTCATGTTGCTGTATGACAGTGTTGTATCAGATTCTCATGGTGCGGTACGACAGTGTTGTATCAGATTCTCATGGTGCGGTACGACAGTTTTGAAACTGATTCTCATGGTGCTGTACGACAGTGTTGTATCTGAGTCTCATGGTGCGGTACGACAGTGTTGTATCTGAGTCTCATGGTGCGGTACGACAGTCTTGTATCTGATTCTCATGGTGCGGTACGACAGTGTTGTACCTGAGTCTCATGGTGCTGTATGACGGTGTTGTATCTGATTTTCATGACGCTGTACGAGAGTGTTGTATCAGATACGCATGGTGTTGTACAAAACCTTTGTCCCTGATTCTCATGGTGCTGTACGACAGTGTTGTATCAGATACGCATGGTGCTGTACAAAACCTTTGTCCCTGATTCTCATGGTGCTGTACGACGGTGTTGTATCTGATTTTCATGATGCTGTATGACAGTGTTGTATCTGAGTCTCATGGTGCGGTACGACTGTCTTGTGTCAGATTCTCATGGTGCGGTACGACAGTGTTGTATCTGATTCTCATGGTGCGGTACGACACTGTTGTATCAGATTCTCATGGTGCTGTATGACAGTGTTGTATCTGATTCTCATGGTGATGTAAGACAGTGTTGTATCTGATTCTCATGATGCTGAATGACAGTGTTGTATCTGATTCTCGTGGTGCTGTACGACAGTGTTGTATCAGATTCTCATGGTGCTGTATGACAGTGTTGTATCTGATTCTCATGGTGATGTAAGACAGTGTTGTATCTGATTCTCATGATGCTGTATGACAGTGTTGTGTCTGATTCTCATGGTGCTGCATGACAGTGTTGTATCTGATTCTCATGGTGATGTAAGACAGTGTTGTATCTGATTCTCATGATGCTGTATGACAGTGTTGTATCTGATTCTCGTGGTGCTGTACGACAGTGTTGTATCTGATTCTCATGGTGCTGTATGACAGTGTTGTATCTGATTCACATGGTGCTGTATGACAGTGTTGTATCTGATTCTCATGGTGATGTAAGACAGTGTTGTATCTGATTCTCATGATGCTGTATGACAGTGTTGTGTCTGATTCTCATGGTGCTGCATGACAGTGTTGTATCTGATTCTCATGGTGATGTAAGACAGTGTTGTATCTGATTCTCATGATGCTGTATGACAGTGTTGTATCTGATTCTCGTGGTGCTGTACGACAGTGTTGTATCTGATTCTCATGGTGCTGTATGACAGTGTTGTATCTGATTCACATGGTGCTGTATGACAGTGTTGTATCTGATTCTCATGGTGATGTAAGACAGTGTTGTATCTGATTCACATGGTGCTGTATGACAGTGTTGTATCTGATTCTCATGGTGATGTAAGACAGTGTTGTATCTGATTCTCATGATGCTGTATGACAGTGTTGTATCTGATTCTCGTGGTGCTGTACGACAGTTTTGTATCTGATTCTCATGGTGCTGTATGACAGTGTTGTATCTGATTCACATGGTGCTGTATGACAGTGTTGTATCTGATTCTCATGGTGATGTAAGACAGTGTTGTATCTGATTCTCGTGGTGCTGTACGGCAGTGTTGTATCTGATTCACATGCTGTCCAACAGTGTTGTTTCTGATTCAGATGGTGCTGTATGACAGTGTTGTATCTGATTCTCATGTTGCTGTGTGACAGTGTTGTATCTGATTCTCATGGTGCTGTACAACAGTGTTGTATCTGTTTCTCATGATGCTGTACGACAGTGTTGTATCTGATTCTCATGATGCTGTGCAACAATGTTGTACCTGATTATCATGGTGCTGTACGATAGTGTTGTACCCGATTCTCATGTTTCTGTACGACAGTGTTGTACCCGATTCTTATGGTGCCATTTGACAGTATTGTATCTGATTCTCATGGTGCTGCACGAGAGTGTTGGACCAGATTCTCATTGTGCTGTAAGACAGCGTTGTACCTGGTTCTCATGGTGTTGTGCGACACATTAGTAACAGATTTTCATGCTGCTGAACGACACCGTTGTACTGATTCTCATGGTGCTGTACGGAAGTGTTGTATCAGATTCTCATGGTGCTGCACGACAGTGTTGTATCTGATTCTCATGGTGCTGTACGACAGTGTTGTATCAGATTCTCATGGTGCTGTACAACAGTGTTGTATCAGATTCTCATGGTGCCGTACGACAGTGTTGTATCTGATTCTCATGGTGCTGTACGACAGTGTTGTATCAGATTCTCATGGTGCTGTACGACAGTGTTGTATCTGATTCTCAAGGTGCCATACAACAGTGTTGTATATGATTCTCATGATGCTATCTGACAGTGTTGTTTCTGATTCTCATGGTGCTGTACAACCTTTTTGTATCTGATTCTCATGCTGCTGTACGACTGTATTGTATCTGATTCTCATGGTCCTGTGTGACAGTGTTGTATCTGATTCTCATGTTTCTGTACGACTGTATTGTATCTGATTCTCATGGTCCTGTGTGACAGTGTTGTCTCTGATTCTCATGGTGCTGTATGATGGTGTTGTATCTGATTCTCATGGTGCTGTTGAAAAGTGTTGTCCCTGATTCTCATGGTGCTGTAAGGCAGTGTTGTCTCTGATTCTCATGGTGCTGTACAACGGTGTCGTACCTGATTTTCATTGTGCTGTACGACAGTGTTGTACCTGATTATCAGGGTGCTGTACGACAGTGTTGTACCTGATTCTCATGGTGCTGTACGACAGTGTTGTATCTGATTCACATGGTGCTGTGCAACACTGTTTTATCTGATTCTCATCGTGCTGTACGACAGTGTTGTACCTGATTCTCATCGTGCTGCACAACAGTGTTGTACCCGATTCTCATGTTTCTGCACAACAGTGTTGTATCAGATTCTCATGGTGCGGTATGACAGTGTTGTACCCGATTCTCATGTTTCTGCACAACAGTGTTGTATCAGATTCTCATGGTGCGGTATGACAGTGTTGTACCTGATTCTCATCGTGCTGTACGACAGTGTTGTACCTGATTCTCATGGTGCGGTATGACAGTGTTGTACCCGATTCTCATGTTTCTGCACAACAGTGTTGTATCAGATTCTCATGGTGCGGTATGACAGTGTTGTACCTGATTCTCATCGTGCTGCACAACAGTGTTGTACCCGATTCTCATGTTTCTGCACAACAGTGTTGTACCCGATTCTTATGGTGCCATTTGACAGTATTGTATCTGATTCTCATGGTGCTGCACGAGAGTGTTGGACCAGATTCTCATTGTGCTGTAAGACAGCGTTGTACCTGGTTCTCATGGTGCTGTGCGACACAGTTGTAACAGATTTTCATGGTGCTGTACAGAAGTGTAGTCTCAGTTTCTCATGGTGATGTACGGCAGTGTTGTATCTGAATCTCATGGTGCGGTACGACAGTTTTAAATCTAATTCTCATGGTGCGGTACGACAGTTTTAAATCTAATTCTCATGGTGCTGTACGACAGTATTGTATCAGATTCTCATGGTGCGGTACGACAGTTTTGAAACTGATTCTCATGGTGCGGTACTACAGTGTTGTATCTGATTCTCATGTTGCTGTATGACAGTGTTGTATCAGATTCTCATGGTGCGGTACGACAGTGTTGTATCTGATTCTCATGTTGCTGTATGACAGTGTTGTATCTGATTCTCATGGTCCTGTGTGACAGTGTTGTATCTGATTCTCATGTTTCTGTACGACTGTATTGTATCTGATTCTCATGGTCCTGTGTGACAGTGTTGTCTCTGATTCTCATGGTGCTGTATGATGGTGTTGTATCTGATTCTCATGGTGCTGTTGAAAAGTGTTGTCCCTGATTCTCATGGTGCTGTAAGGCAGTGTTGTCTCTGATTCTCATGGTGCTGTACAACGGTGTCGTACCTGATTTTCATTGTGCTGTACGACAGTGTTGTACCTGATTATCAGGGTGCTGTACGACAGTGTTGTACCTGATTCTCATGGTGCTGTACGACAGTGTTGTATCTGATTCACATGGTGCTGTGCAACACTGTTTTATCTGATTCTCATCGTGCTGTACGACAGTGTTGTACCTGATTCTCATCGTGCTGCACAACAGTGTTGTACCCGATTCTCATGTTTCTGCACAACAGTGTTGTATCAGATTCTCATGGTGCGGTATGACAGTGTTGTACCTGATTCTCATCGTGCTGTACGACAGTGTTGTACCTGATTCTCATGGTGCGGTATGACAGTGTTGTACCCGATTCTCATGTTTCTGCACAACAGTGTTGTATCAGATTCTCATGGTGCGGTATGACAGTGTTGTACCTGATTCTCATCGTGCTGTACGACAGTGTTGTACCTGATTCTCATGGTGCGGTATGACAGTGTTCTACCCGATTCTCATGTTTCTGCACAACAGTGTTGTATCAGATTCTCATGGTGCGGTATGACAGTGTTGTACCTGATTCTCATCGTGCTGCACAACAGTGTTGTACCCGATTCTCATGTTTCTGCACAACAGTGTTGTACCCGATTCTTATGGTGCCATTTGACAGTATTGTATCTGATTCTCATGGTGCTGCACGAGAGTGTTGGACCAGATTCTCATTGTGCTGTAAGACAGCGTTGTACCTGGTTCTCATGGTGCTGTGCGACACAGTTGTAACAGATTTTCATGGTGCTGTACAGAAGTGTAGTCTCAGTTTCTCATGGTGATGTACGGCAGTGTTGTATCTGAATCTCATGGTGCGGTACGACAGTTTTAAATCTAATTCTCATGGTGCGGTACGACAGTTTTAAATCTAATTCTCATGGTGCTGTACGACAGTATTGTATCAGATTCTCATGGTGCGGTACGACAGTTTTGAAACTGATTCTCATGGTGCGGTACTACAGTGTTGTATCTGATTCTCATGTTGCTGTATGACAGTGTTGTATCAGATTCTCATGGTGCGGTACGACAGTGTTGTATCTGATTCTCATGTTGCTGTATGACAGTGTTGTATCTGATTCTCATGGTCCTGTGTGACAGTGTTGTATCTGATTCTCATGTTTCTGTACGACTGTATTGTATCTGATTCTCATGGTCCTGTGTGACAGTGTTGTCTCTGATTCTCATGGTGCTGTATGATGGTGTTGTATCTGATTCTCATGGTGCTGTTGAAAAGTGTTGTCCCTGATTCTCATGGTGCTGTAAGGCAGTGTTGTCTCTGATTCTCATGGTGCTGTACAACGGTGTCGTACCTGATTTTCATTGTGCTGTACGACAGTGTTGTACCTGATTATCAGGGTGCTGTACGACAGTGTTGTACCTGATTCTCATGGTGCTGTACGACAGTGTTGTATCTGATTCACATGGTGCTGTGCAACACTGTTTTATCTGATTCTCATCGTGCTGTACGACAGTGTTGTACCTGATTCTCATCGTGCTGCACAACAGTGTTGTACCCGATTCTCATGTTTCTGCACAACAGTGTTGTATCAGATTCTCATGGTGCGGTATGACAGTGTTGTACCCGATTCTCATGTTTCTGCACAACAGTGTTGTATCAGATTCTCATGGTGCGGTATGACAGTGTTGTACCTGATTCTCATCGTGCTGTACGACAGTGTTGTACCTGATTCTCATGGTGCGGTATGACAGTGTTGTACCCGATTCTCATGTTTCTGCACAACAGTGTTGTATCAGATTCTCATGGTGCGGTATGACAGTGTTGTACCTGATTCTCATCGTGCTGCACAACAGTGTTGTACCCGATTCTCATGTTTCTGCACAACAGTGTTGTACCCGATTCTTATGGTGCCATTTGACAGTATTGTATCTGATTCTCATGGTGCTGCACGAGAGTGTTGGACCAGATTCTCATTGTGCTGTAAGACAGCGTTGTACCTGGTTCTCATGGTGCTGTGCGACACAGTTGTAACAGATTTTCATGGTGCTGTACAGAAGTGTAGTCTCAGTTTCTCATGGTGATGTACGGCAGTGTTGTATCTGAATCTCATGGTGCGGTACGACAGTTTTAAATCTAATTCTCATGGTGCGGTACGACAGTTTTAAATCTAATTCTCATGGTGCTGTACGACAGTATTGTATCAGATTCTCATGGTGCGGTACGACAGTTTTGAAACTGATTCTCATGGTGCGGTACTACAGTGTTGTATCTGATTCTCATGTTGCTGTATGACAGTGTTGTATCAGATTCTCATGGTGCGGTACGACAGTGTTGTATCTGATTCTCATGTTGCTGTATGACAGTGTTGTATCAGATTCTCATGGTGCGGTACGACAGTTTTGAAACTGATTCTCATGGTGCTGTACGACAGTGTTGTATCTGAGTCTCATGGTGCGGTACGACAGTCTTGTGTCAGATTCTCATGGTGCGGTACGACAGTGTTGTACCTGAGTCTCATGGTGCTGTATGACGGTGTTGTATCTGATTTTCATGATGCTGTACGAGAGTGTTGTATCAGATACGCATGGTGCTGTACAAAACCTTTGTCCCTGATTCTCATGGTGCTGTACGACAGTGTTGTATCTGAGTCTCATGGTGCGGTACGACAGTGTTGCACCTGATTCTCATGGTGATGTAAGACAGTGTTGTATCTGATTCTCATGGTGCTGTATGGCAGTGTTGTATCTGATTCACGTGGTGCTGTATGACGGTGTTGTATCTGATTTTCATGATGCTGTATGACAGTGTTGTATCTGAGTCTCATGGTGCGGTACGACTGTCTTGTGTCAGATTCTCATGGTGCGGTACGACAGTGTTGTATCTGATTCTCATGGTGCTGTATGACGGTGTTGTATCTGATTTTCATGATGCTGTATGACAGTGTTGTATCTGAGTCTCATGGTGCGGTACGACTGTCTTGTGTCAGATTCTCATGGTGCTGTACGACAGTGTTGTATCTGATTCTCATGGTGCGGTACGACAGTGTTGTACCTGATTCTCATGGTGATGTAAGACAGTGTTGTATCTGATTCTCATGGTGCTGTATGGCAGTGTTGTATCTGATTCTCGTGGTGCTGTACGGCAGTGTTGTATCTGATTCACATGCTGTCCAACAGTGTTGTTTCTGATTCAGATGGTGCTGTATGACAGTGTTGTATCTGATTCTCATGTTGCTGTGCAACAGTGTTGTATCTGATTCTCATGTTGCTGTACAACAATGTTGTATCTGTTTCTCATGGTGCTGTACGACAGTGTTGTATCTGATTCACATGGTGCTGTGAAACACTGTTGTATCTGATTCTCATGGTGCTGTTCAACAGAGTTTTGCCTCATTCACGTGGTGCTGTTTGACACTGTTTCATCTGATACTCGTGGTACTGTCGGACAGTGTTGTATCTGATTTTCTTGGTGCTGTAAGGCAGTGTTGTATCAGATTCGCAATTTGCTGAACAACACAGTTGCATCTGATTCTCATGGTGATGTAAGACAGTGTTGTTATTGATTCTCATGGTGCTGAACGACAATATGGTATCTGTTTCCCATGGTGCTGTAAGACAGTGTTGTATCAGATTCTCATCCAGCTGTACGACAGTGTTGTATCAGAACTCATGGTGCTGTACGACAGTGTTGTATCTGATTCACATGGTGCTGTGAAACACTGTTTCATCTGATTCTCGTGGTACTGTCGGACAGTGTTGTATCTGATTTTCTTGGTGCTGTAAGACAGTGTTGTATCAGATTCGCAATTTGCTGAACGACACTGTTGCATCTGATTCTCATGGTGATGTAAGACAGCGTTGTATCTGATTCTCATGGTGGTGTACGACAGCGTTGTACCTGATTCCCATGGTGCTGCATGACAATGTTGTGTCGGATTCTCATGGTGCTGTACGACAGTGTTGTATCTGATTCTCATGGTGCTGAACGACAATGTGGTATCTGTTTCCCATGGTGCTGTACGACAGTGTTGTATCACATCCTCTTGGTGCTGTACGACAGTTTTGTATCACATCCTCTTGGTGCTGTACGACAGTGTTGGACCCGATTCTCATGGTGCTGTTCGACAGTGTTGTATCTGATTTTCATGTTGTACACTATTCTCATGGTGCAGTACGACAGTGTTGTACCTGATTCAGATGGTGCGGTACGACAGTGTTGTATCTGATTATCAGGGGGCTGTACGACAGTGTTGTTATTGATTCTCATGGTGCTGTACAACACTGTTGTACCTGGTTCACATGGTGCTGTACGTCAGTGTTGTATCAGATTCTCATCCAGCTGTACGACAGTGTTGTATCAGCTCCTCATGGTGCTGTACGATAGTGTTGTAACTGATTCTCATGGTGCCGTACGACAGTGTTGTGCCTGATTCAGAAGATGCTGCACGACAGTGTTGTATCTGATTCTCATGGTGATGTAAGACAGTGTTGTATCTGATTCTCATGGTGCTGTACGGCAGTGCTGTACCCGATTCTCATGATGCTGTATGACAGTGTTGTATCTGATTCTCATGTTGCTGTACGGCAGTGCTGTACCCGATTCTCATGATGCTGTATGACAGTGTTGTATCTGATTCTCGTGGTGCTGTACGGCAGTGTTGTATCTGATTCACATGCTGTCCAACAGTGTTGTTTCTGATTCAGATGGTGCTGTGCGACAGTGTTGTATCTGATTCTCATGTTGCTGTACAACAGTGTTGTACCTGATTCTCATGGTGCTGTACAACAATGTTGTACCTGATTCACATGGTGCTGTACGTCAGTGTTGTATCAGATTCTCATCCAGCTGTACGACAGTGTTGTATCAGATCCTCATGGTGCTGTATGATAGTGTTGTAACTGATTCTCATGGTGTCGTACAACAGATTTATGTATCTGATTCTCATGATGCTGTATGGCAATGTTGTACCTAATGCTAATGGTGCTGAACGACAGTGTTATATCAGATTCTCATGGTGCTGAACGATTGCGTTGTATCTCATTTACATGGTGCTGTACGGCAGTGTTGTATTAGATTCTCATGGAGCTGTACTACAGTGTTGTACCTGATTCTCATGGTGCTGTACGACAGTGTTGTACTTGATTCTTATGGTGCTGTTCAAGACTTTTTTATCTGATTCTCATGGTGCTGCACTACAGTGTTGTACCTGATTCTCATGGTGCTGTACGACAGTGTTGTACTTGATTCTCATGGTGCTGTACAAGACTTTTTTTATCTGATTCTCATGGTGCTGTATGACAGTGTTGCATCAGATTCTCATGCAGCTGTACGGCAGTGTTGTGTCTGATTAAGATGGTGCTGTACGACAGTGTTGCATCTGATTCTCATGGTGCTGTACGACAGTGTTGTATCAGATTGTCATGGTGATGTAAGACAGCGTTGTATCTGATTCTCATGGTGCTGTACGACAGTGTTGTATCTGATTCACATGGTGCTTGGCAACTGTGTTGTACCCGATTCCCATGGTGCTTGTTGACAGTGTTTTATCTGATTGTCTTGGTGCTGTACGACAGTTTTGTACATGATTCAAATGGTGCTCTACGACACTGTTTTATCTGATTCTCATGATGCTGTACGCCAGTGTAGTATCAGATTCTCATCCAGCTGTACGACAGTGTTGTATCAGATCCTCATGGTGCTGTATGACACTGTTGTATCTGATTCTCATGGTGCTGTACGACAGTGTTGTTTCTGATTCTCATGGTGCTGTACGACAGTGTTGTATCAGATTGTCATGGTGCTGTACGACAGTGTTGTATCAGATTCTCATGGTGCAGTACGACAGTGTTGTGTCTGATTAAGATGGTGCTGTATGACAGTGTTGTATCAGATTGTCATGGTGATGTAAGACAGTGTTGTATCTGATTCTCATGGTGCTGTATGACAGTGTTGTATCTGATTCACATGCTGTCCAACAGTGTTGTTTCTGATTCAGATGGTGCTGTATGACAGTGTTGTATCTGATTCTCATGTTGCTGTACAACAGTGTTGTATCTGTTTCTCATGATGCTGTACGACAGTGTTTCATCTGATTCTCGTGGTACTGTCGGACAGTGTTGTATCTGATTTTCTTGGTGCTGTAAGACAGTGTTGTATCAGATTCGCAATTTGCTGAACGACACTGTTTCATCTGATTCTCATGGTGATGTAAGACAGCGTTGTATCTGATTCTCATGGTGCTGTACGGCAGTGTTGTACCTGATTCCCATGGTGCTGCATGACAATGTTGTATCGGATTCTCATGGTGCTGTACGACAGTGTTGTATCTGATTCTCATGATGCTGAACGACAATGTGGTATCTGTTTCCCATGGTGCTGTACGACAATTTTGTATCACATCCTCTTGGTGCTGTACGACAGTGTTGTCTCAGATTGTCATGGTGATGTAAGACAGTGTTGTATCTGATTCTCATGGTGATGTAAGACAGCGTTGTATCTGATTCTCATGGTGGTGTACGACAGTGTTGTTATTGATTCTCATGGTGCTGTTCGACAGCGTTGTACCTGATTCCCATGGTGCTGCATGACAATGTTGTATCGGATTCTCATGGTGCTGTACGACAGTGTTGTATCTGATTCTCATGATGCTGAACGACAATGTGGTATCTGTTTCCCATGGTGCTGTACGACAATTTTGTATCACATCCTCTTGGTGCTGTACGACAGTGTTGTATCTGATTCTCATGGTGATGTAAGACAGCGTTGTATCTGATTCTCATGGTGCTGTACGACAGTGTTGTTACTGATTCTCCTGGTCCTGCACGACAGTGTTGTACCTGATTCAGATGGTGCGGTACGACAGTGTTGTACATTTTTCTTATGCTGCTGTACAACAGTGTTGTATATGATTCTCATGCTGGTGTACGACAGTGTTGTACATTTTTCTTATGCTGCTGTACAACAGTGTTGTATATGATTCTCATGCTGGTGTACGACAGTGTTGTACCTGATTCTCCTGGTGCTGTACGACAGTGTTGTATCTGATTATCATGGTGCTTTGCGACAGTGTTGTACCCGATTCTCGTGGTGCTGTTCGACAGTATTGTTTCTGATTCACGTGGTGCTGTACGACATTGTTGTATCTGATTCTCTTGGTGCTGCACGACAGTGTTCTTTCTGATCCTCATGTTGCTGTCTGACAGTGTTTTACCTCATTATCAAGCTGCTGTCCGACAATGTTGTTCCTGATTCTTATGCTGTTGTGCCACAGTGCTGTACCACTGTGTTGTACCATAGTGTTGTACCAGACTCTCATGGTGCAGTATGACTGTGTTGTATCTGATACTCATGGTGCTGCACGACAGTGTTCTATCTGATTCTCATGGTGCTGTACGACATTGTAGTACCTGATTCTCATGGTGCTGTACGACAGTGTTGCAGCCAATTCACATGGTGCTGTACAACAATGTTGTATCTGATTCCCATGGTGCTGTACGACAATGTTGTATCTGATTCTCATGGTGCTGAACGACAATGTGGTATCTGTTTCCCATGGTGCTGTACGACAGTTTTGTATCACATCCTCTTGGTGCTGTACGACAGTTTTGTATCACATCCTCTTGGTGCTGTCCAACAGTGTTGGACCCGATTCTCATGGTGCTATTTGACAGTGTTGTATTTGATTATCATGTTGTACACTATTCTCATGGTGCAGTACGACAGTGTTGTATCTGATTATCAGGGGGCTGTACGACAGTGTTGTATCTGATTCAGATGGTGCGGTACGACAGTGTTGTATCTGATTATCAGGGGGCTGTACGACAGTGTTGTACCTGATTTTCATGTTGTACACTATTCTCATGGTGCTGTACGACAGTGTTGTACCTGATTTTCATGTTGTACACTATTCTCATGGTGCAGTACGACAGTGTTGTACCTGATTCAGATGGTGCGGTACGACAGTGTTGTATCTGATTATCAGGGTGCTGTTCGACTGTGTTGTATCTGATTCTCATGGTGGTGTGTGACAGTGTTGTTATTGATTCTCATGGTGCTGTACGACAGTGTTGTGCCTGATTCAGAAGATGCTGCACGACAGTGTTGTATCTGATTCCCATGGTGATGTAAGACAGTGTTGTATCTGATTCTCATGTTGCTGTACGGCAGTGCTGTACCCGATTCTCATGATGCTGTATGACAGTGTTGTATCTGATTCTCGTGGTGCTGTACGGCAGTGTTGTATCTGATTCACATGCTGTCCAAAAGTGGTGTTTCTGATTCAGATGGTGCTGTATGACAGTGTTGTATCTGATTCTCATGGTGCTGAACGACAATGTGGTATCTGTTTCCCATGGTGCTGTACGACAGTTTTGTATCACATCCTCTTGGTGCTGTACGACAGTTTTGTATCACATCCTCTTGGTGCTGTCCAACAGTGTTGGACCCGATTCTCATGGTGCTATTTGACAGTGTTGTATTTGATTATCATGTTGTACACTATTCTCATGGTGCAGTACGACAGTGTTGTATCTGATTATCAGGGGGCTGTACGACAGTGTTGTATCTGATTCAGATGGTGCGGTACGACAGTGTTGTATCTGATTATCAGGGGGCTGTACGACAGTGTTGTATCTGATTCAGATGGTGCGGTACGACAGTGTTGTATCTGATTATCAGGGGGCTGTACGACAGTGTTGTACCTGATTTTCATGTTGTACACTATTCTCATGGTGCTGTCCGACAGTGTTGTACCTGATTTTCATGTTGTACACTATTCTCATGGTGCAGTACGACAGTGTTGTACCTGATTCAGATGGTGCGGTACGACAGTGTTGTATCTGATTATCAGGGTGCTGTTCGACTGTGTTGTATCTGATTCTCATGGTGGTGTGTGACAGTGTTGTTATTGATTCTCATGGTGCTGTACGACAGTGTTGTGCCTGATTCAGAAGATGCTGCACGACAGTGTTGTATCTGATTCTCATGGTGATGTAAGACAGTGTTGTATCTGATTCTCATGTTGCTGTACGGCAGTGCTGTACCCGATTCTCATGATGCTGTATGACAGTGTTGTATCTGATTCTCGTGGTGCTGTACGGCAGTGTTGTATCTGATTCACATGCTGTCCAAAAGTGGTGTTTCTGATTCAGATGGTGCTGTATGACAGTGTTGTATCTGATTCTCATGGTGATGTAAGACAGTGTTGTATCTGTTTCTCATGATGCTGTGCAACAATGTTGTACCTGATTCACATGGTGCTGTACGTCAGTGTTGTATCAGATTCTCATGGTGATGTAAGACAGTGTTGTATCAGATTCTCATGGTGATGTAAGACAGTGTTGTATCTGTTTCTCATGATGCTGTGCAACAATGTTGTACCTGATTCTCATGGTGCTGTCCGACAATGTTGTATCTGATTCTCATGTTGCTGTACAACAGTGTTGTATCTGATTCTCATGGTGCTGTACAACAGTGTTGTATCTGATTCTCATGGTGCTGCACAACAGTGTTGTACCTGATTCTCATGATGCTGTGCAACAATGTTGTACCTGATTCACATGGTGCTGTACGTCAGTGTTGTATCAGATTCTCATCCAGCTGTACGACAGTGTTGTATCAGATCCTCATGGTGCTGTACGATAGTGTTGTAACTGATTCTCATGGTGCCGTACGACAGATTTATGTATCTGATTCTCATGGTGCTGTACGAGATTATTGTACCTGATTCTTATGATGCTGTATGACAATGTTGTACCTAATGCTAATGGTGCTGAACGACAGTGTTATATCAGATTCTCATGGTGCTGAACGATTGCGTTGTATCTCATTTTCATGGTGCTGTACGGCAGTGTTGTATTAGATTCTCATGGAGCTGTACTACAGTGTTGTACCTGATTCTCATGGTGCTGTACGACAGTGTTGTACTTGATTCTCATGGTGCTGTTCAAGACTTTTTTATCTGATTCTCATGGTGCTGTACTACAGTGTTGTACCTGATTCTCATGGTGCTGTACGACAGTGTTGTACTTGATTCTCATGGTGCTGTACAAGACTTTTTTTATCTGATTCTCATGGTGCTGCATGACAGTGTTGCATCAGATTCTCATGCAGCTGTACGGCAGTGTTGCATCAGATTCTCATGGTGCTGTCCGACAGTGTTGTGTCTGATTAAGATGGTGCTGTATGACAGTGTTGTATCTGATTCTCATGTTGCTGTACAACAGTGTTGTATCTGTTTCTCATGATGCTGTGCGACAGTGTTGTATCTGATTCTCATGTTGCTGTACAACAGTGTTGTATCTGTTTCTCATGATGCTGTACGACAGTGTTGTATCTGATTCTCATGTTGCTGTGCGACAGTGTTGTATCTGATTTTCATGATGCTGTACGACAGTGTTGTATCTGATTCTCATGGTGCTGTACAACAGTGTTGTATCTGATTCTCATGGTGCTGTACAACAGTGTTGTATCTGTTTCTCATGATGCTGTACGACAGTGTTGTATCTGATTCTCATGATGCTGTGCAACAATGTTGTACCTGATTCACATGGTGCTGTACGTCAGTGTTGTATCAGATTCTCATCCAGCTGTACGACAGTGTTGTATCAGATCCTCATGGTGCTGTATGATAGTGTTGTAACTGATTCTCATGGTGTCGTACAACAGATTTATGTATCTGATTCTCATGGTGCTGTACGAGATTATTGTACCTGATTCTTATGATGCTGTATGACAATGTTGTACCTAATGCTAATGGTGCTGAACGACAGTGTTATATCAGATTCTCATGGTGCTGAACGATTGCGTTGTATCTCATTTACATGGTGCCGTACGACAGATTTATGTATCTGATTCTCATGGTGCTATACGAGATTATTGTACCTGATTCTTATGATGCTGTATGACAATGTTGTACCTAATGCTAATGGTGCTGAACGACAGTGTTATATCAGATTCTCATGGTGCTGAACGATTGCGTTGTATCTCATTTTCATGGTGCTGTACGGCAGTGTTGTATTAGATTCTCATGGAGCTGTACTACAGTGTTGTACCTGATTCTCATGGTGCTGTACGACAGTGTTGTACTTGATTCTCATGGTGCTGTTCAAGACTTTTTTATCTGATTCTCATGGTGCTGTACTACAGTGTTGTACCTGATTCTCATGGTGCTGTACGACAGTGTTGTACTTGATTCTCATGGTGCTGTACAAGACTTTTTTTATCTGATTCTCATGGTGCTGCATGACAGTGTTGCATCAGATTCTCATGCAGCTGTACGGCAGTGTTGCATCAGATTCTCATGGTGCTGTCCGACAGTGTTGTGTCTGATTAAGATGGTGCTGTATGACAGTGTTGTATCTGATTCTCATGTTGCTGTACAACAGTGTTGTATCTGTTTCTCATGATGCTGTGCGACAGTGTTGTATCTGATTCTCATGTTGCTGTACAACAGTGTTGTATCTGTTTCTCATGATGCTGTACGACAGTGTTGTATCTGATTCTCATGTTGCTGTGCGACAGTGTTGTATCTGATTTTCATGATGCTGTACGACAGTGTTGTATCTGATTCTCATGGTGCTGTACAACAGTGTTGTATCTGATTCTCATGGTGCTGTACAACAGTGTTGTATCTGTTTCTCATGATGCTGTACGACAGTGTTGTATCTGATTCTCATGATGCTGTGCAACAATGTTGTACCTGATTCACATGGTGCTGTACGTCAGTGTTGTATCAGATTCTCATCCAGCTGTACGACAGTGTTGTATCAGATCCTCATGGTGCTGTATGATAGTGTTGTAACTGATTCTCATGGTGTCGTACAACAGATTTATGTATCTGATTCTCATGGTGCTGTACGAGATTATTGTACCTGATTCTTATGATGCTGTATGACAATGTTGTACCTAATGCTAATGGTGCTGAACGACAGTGTTATATCAGATTCTCATGGTGCTGAACGATTGCGTTGTATCTCATTTACATGGTGCTGTACGGCAGTGTTGTATTAGATTCTCATGGAGCTGTACTACAGTGTTGTACCTGATTCTCATGGTGCTGTACGACAGTGTTGTACTTGATTCTCATGGTGCTGTTCAAGACTTTTTTATCTGATTCTCATGGTGCTGTACTACAGTGTTGTACCTTATTCTCATGGTGCTGTACGACAGTGTTGCATCAGATTCTCATGGTGCTGTCCGACAGTGTTGTGTCTGATTAAGATGGTGCTGTATGACAGTGTTGTATCTGATTCTCATGGTGCTGGATGACAGTGTTGTATCTGATTCTCATGGTGCTGTATGACAGTGTTGTATCTGATTCTCATGGTGCTGTACGACAGTGTTGTATCTGATTCTCATGGTGATGTATGACAGTGTTGTATCTGATTCTCATGGTGCTGTACGACAGTGTTGTATCTGATTCTCATGGTGCTGTACGACAGTGTTGTATCTGATTCTCATGGTGATGTAAGACAGCGTTGTATCAGATTGTCATGGTGATGTAAGACAGTGTTGTATCTGATTCTCATGGTGCTGTACGACAGTGTTGTATCTGATTCTCATGGTGCTGTACGACAGTGTTGTATCTGATTCACATGCTGTCCAACAGTGTTGTATCTGATTCTCATGGTGCTGTACGACAGTGTTGTATCTGATTCTCATGTTGCTGTCCAACAGTGTTGTATCTGATTCTCATGGTGCTGTACGACAGTGTTGTATCTGATTCTCATGGTGCTGTACAACAGTGTTGTATCTGATTCACATGCTGTCCAACAGTGTTGTATCTGATTCTCATGGTGCTGTACGACAGTGTTGTATCTGATTCACATGGTGCTTGGCAACTGTGTTGTACCCGATTCCCATGGTGCTTGTTGACAGTGTTTCATCTTATTCTCGTGGTGCTGTTGGACAGTGTTTTATCTGATTGTCTTGGTGCTGTACGACAGTTTTGTACATGATTCAAATGGTGATGTAGACAGTGTTGTATCTGATTCTCATGATGCTGTACGCCAGTGTAGTATCAGATTCTCATCCAGCTGTACGACAGTGTTGTATCAGATCCTCATGGTGCTGTATGACACTGTTGTATCTGATTCTCATGGTGCTGTCCGACAGCGTTGTATCTGATTCTCTTGGTGCTGTACGACAGCGTTGTATCAGATTCTCATGGTGCTGTACGACAGTGTTGTATCAGATTGTCATGGTGATGTAAGACTGCGTTGTATCTGATTCTCATGGTGCTGTTCGACAGCGTTGTATCTGATTCTCATGGTGCTGTATGACAGTGTTGTATCTGATTCTCATGGTGCTGTACGACAGTGTTGTATCAGATTGTCATGGTGCTGTCCGACAGTGTTGTATCTGATTCACATGCTGTCCAACAGTGTTGTATCTGATTCTCATGGTGCTGTACGACAGTGTTGTATCTGATTCTCATGGTGCTGTGCAACAGTGTTGTATCTGATTCTCATGGTGCTGTACGACAGTGTTGTATCTGTTTCTCATGATGCTGTCCAACAGTGTTGTATCTGATTCTCATGGTGCTGTACAACAGTGTTGTATCTGATTCTCATGGTGCTGTACAACAGTGTTGTACCTGATTCGCATGTTGCTGTATGACCGTGTTGTATCTGATTCTCATGGTGCTGTACAACAGTGTTGTACCTGATTCTCATGATGCTGTGCAACAATGTTGTACCTGATTCACATGGTGCTGTACATCAGTGTTGTATCAGATTCTCATCCAGCTGTACGACAGTGTTGTATCAGATCCTCATGGTGCTGTACGATAGTGTTGTAACTGATTCTCATGGTGCCGTACGACAGATTTATGTATCTGATTCTCATGGTGCTGTACGAGATTATTGTACCTGATTCTTATGATGCTGGATGACAATGTTGTACCTAATGCTAATGGTGCTGAACGACAGTGTTATATCAGATTCTCATGGTGCTGAACGATTGCGTTGTATCTCATTTACATGGTGCTGTACGGCAGTGTTGTATTAGATTCTCATGGAGCTGTACTACAGTGTTGTACCTGATTCTCATGGTGCTGTTCAAGACTTTTTTATCTGATTCTCATGGTGCTGTACTACAGTGTTGTACCTGATTCTCATGGTGCTGTACGACAGTGTTGTACTTGATTCTCATGGTGCTGTACAAGACTTTTTTTATCTGATTCTCATGGTGCTGTATGACAGTGTTGTGTCTAATTAAGATGGTGCTGTATGACAGTGTTGTATCTGATTCTCTTGGTGATGTAAGACAGCGTTGTATCAGATTGTCATGGTGATGTAAGACAGTGTTGTATCTGATTCTCATGGTGCTGTACGACAGTGTTGTATCTGATTCTCATGGTGCTGTACGACAGTGTTGTATCTGATTCACATGCTGTCCAACAGTGTTGTATCTGATTCTCATGGTGCTGTACGACAGTGTTGTATCTGATTCTCATGTTGCTGTCCAACAGTGTTGTATCTGATTCTCATGGTGCTGTACGACAGTGTTGTATCTGATTCTCATGGTGCTGTACAACAGTGTTGTATCTGATTCACATGCTGTCCAACAGTGTTGCATCAGATTCTCATGGTGCTGTCCGACAGTGTTGTGTCTGATTAAGATGGTGCTGTATGACAGTGTTGTATCTGATTCTCATGTTGCTGTACAACAGTGTTGTATCTGTTTCTCATGATGCTGTGCGACAGTGTTGTATCTGATTCTCATGTTGCTGTACAACAGTGTTGTATCTGTTTCTCATGATGCTGTACGACAGTGTTGTATCTGATTCTCATGTTGCTGTGCGACAGTGTTGTATCTGATTTTCATGATGCTGTACGACAGTGTTGTATCTGATTCTCATGGTGCTGTACAACAGTGTTGTATCTGATTCTCATGGTGCTGTACAACAGTGTTGTATCTGTTTCTCATGATGCTGTACGACAGTGTTGTATCTGATTCTCATGATGCTGTGCAACAATGTTGTACCTGATTCACATGGTGCTGTACGTCAGTGTTGTATCAGATTCTCATCCAGCTGTACGACAGTGTTGTATCAGATCCTCATGGTGCTGTATGATAGTGTTGTAACTGATTCTCATGGTGTCGTACAACAGATTTATGTATCTGATTCTCATGGTGCTGTACGAGATTATTGTACCTGATTCTTATGATGCTGTATGACAATGTTGTACCTAATGCTAATGGTGCTGAACGACAGTGTTATATCAGATTCTCATGGTGCTGAACGATTGCGTTGTATCTCATTTACATGGTGCTGTACGGCAGTGTTGTATTAGATTCTCATGGAGCTGTACTACAGTGTTGTACCTGATTCTCATGGTGCTGTACGACAGTGTTGTACTTGATTCTCATGGTGCTGTTCAAGACTTTTTTATCTGATTCTCATGGTGCTGTACTACAGTGTTGTACCTTATTCTCATGGTGCTGTACGACAGTGTTGCATCAGATTCTCATGGTGCTGTCCGACAGTGTTGTGTCTGATTAAGATGGTGCTGTATGACAGTGTTGTATCTGATTCTCATGGTGCTGGATGACAGTGTTGTATCTGATTCTCATGGTGCTGTATGACAGTGTTGTATCTGATTCTCATGGTGCTGTACGACAGTGTTGTATCTGATTCTCATGGTGATGTATGACAGTGTTGTATCTGATTCTCATGGTGCTGTACGACAGTGTTGTATCTGATTCTCATGGTGCTGTACGACAGTGTTGTATCTGATTCTCATGGTGATGTAAGACAGCGTTGTATCAGATTGTCATGGTGATGTAAGACAGTGTTGTATCTGATTCTCATGGTGCTGTACGACAGTGTTGTATCTGATTCTCATGGTGCTGTACGACAGTGTTGTATCTGATTCACATGCTGTCCAACAGTGTTGTATCTGATTCTCATGGTGCTGTACGACAGTGTTGTATCTGATTCTCATGTTGCTGTCCAACAGTGTTGTATCTGATTCTCATGGTGCTGTACGACAGTGTTGTATCTGATTCTCATGGTGCTGTACAACAGTGTTGTATCTGATTCACATGCTGTCCAACAGTGTTGTATCTGATTCTCATGGTGCTGTACGACAGTGTTGTATCTGATTCACATGGTGCTTGGCAACTGTGTTGTACCCGATTCCCATGGTGCTTGTTGACAGTGTTTCATCTTATTCTCGTGGTGCTGTTGGACAGTGTTTTATCTGATTGTCTTGGTGCTGTACGACAGTTTTGTACATGATTCAAATGGTGATGTAGACAGTGTTGTATCTGATTCTCATGATGCTGTACGCCAGTGTAGTATCAGATTCTCATCCAGCTGTACGACAGTGTTGTATCAGATCCTCATGGTGCTGTATGACACTGTTGTATCTGATTCTCATGGTGCTGTCCGACAGCGTTGTATCTGATTCTCTTGGTGCTGTACGACAGCGTTGTATCAGATTCTCATGGTGCTGTACGACAGTGTTGTATCAGATTGTCATGGTGATGTAAGACTGCGTTGTATCTGATTCTCATGGTGCTGTTCGACAGCGTTGTATCTGATTCTCATGGTGCTGTATGACAGTGTTGTATCTGATTCTCATGGTGCTGTACGACAGTGTTGTATCAGATTGTCATGGTGATGTAAGACAGTGTTGTATCTGATTCTTATGGTGCTGTACAACAGTGTTGTATCTGATTCTCATGGTGCTGTCCGACAGTGTTGTATCTGATTCACATGCTGTCCAACAGTGTTGTATCTGATTCTCATGGTGCTGTACGACAGTGTTGTATCTGATTCTCATGGTGCTGTGCAACAGTGTTGTATCTGATTCTCATGGTGCTGTACGACAGTGTTGTATCTGTTTCTCATGATGCTGTCCAACAGTGTTGTATCTGATTCTCATGGTGCTGTACAACAGTGTTGTATCTGATTCTCATGGTGCTGTACAACAGTGTTGTACCTGATTCGCATGTTGCTGTATGACCGTGTTGTATCTGATTCTCATGGTGCTGTACAACAGTGTTGTACCTGATTCTCATGATGCTGTGCAACAATGTTGTACCTGATTCACATGGTGCTGTACATCAGTGTTGTATCAGATTCTCATCCAGCTGTACGACAGTGTTGTATCAGATCCTCATGGTGCTGTACGATAGTGTTGTAACTGATTCTCATGGTGCCGTACGACAGATTTATGTATCTGATTCTCATGGTGCTGTACGAGATTATTGTACCTGATTCTTATGATGCTGGATGACAATGTTGTACCTAATGCTAATGGTGCTGAACGACAGTGTTATATCAGATTCTCATGGTGCTGAACGATTGCGTTGTATCTCATTTACATGGTGCTGTACGGCAGTGTTGTATTAGATTCTCATGGAGCTGTACTACAGTGTTGTACCTGATTCTCATGGTGCTGTTCAAGACTTTTTTATCTGATTCTCATGGTGCTGTACTACAGTGTTGTACCTGATTCTCATGGTGCTGTACGACAGTGTTGTACTTGATTCTCATGGTGCTGTACAAGACTTTTTTTATCTGATTCTCATGGTGCTGTATGACAGTGTTGTGTCTAATTAAGATGGTGCTGTATGACAGTGTTGTATCTGATTCTCTTGGTGATGTAAGACAGCGTTGTATCAGATTGTCATGGTGATGTAAGACAGTGTTGTATCTGATTCTCATGGTGCTGTACGACAGTGTTGTATCTGATTCTCATGGTGCTGTACGACAGTGTTGTATCTGATTCACATGCTGTCCAACAGTGTTGTATCTGATTCTCATGGTGCTGTACGACAGTGTTGTATCTGATTCTCATGTTGCTGTCCAACAGTGTTGTATCTGATTCTCATGGTGCTGTACGACAGTGTTGTATCTGATTCTCATGGTGCTGTACAACAGTGTTGTATCTGATTCACATGCTGTCCAACAGTGTTGTATCTGATTCTCATGGTGCTGTACGACAGTGTTGTATCTGATTCACATGGTGCTTGTTGACAGTGTTTCATCTTATTCTCGTGGTGCTGTTGGACAGTGTTTTATCTGATTGTCTTGGTGCTGTACGACAGTTTTGTACATGATTCAAATGGTGATGTAGACAGTGTTGTATCTGATTCTCATGATGCTGTACGCCAGTGTAGTATCAGATTCTCATCCAGCTGTACGACAGTGTTGTATCAGATCCTCATGGTGCTGTATGACACTGTTGTATCTGATTCTCATGGTGCTGTCCGACAGCGTTGTATCTGATTCTCTTGGTGCTGTACGACAGCGTTGTATCAGATTCTCATGGTGCTGTACGACAGTGTTGTATCAGATTGTCATGGTGATGTAAGACTGCGTTGTATCTGATTCTCATGGTGCTGTTCGACAGCGTTGTATCTGATTCTCATGGTGCTGTTCGACAGTGTTGTATCTGATTCACATGCTGTCCAACAGTGTTGTTTCTGATTCAGATGGTGCTGTATGACAGTGTTGTATCTGATTCTCATGTTGCTGTACAACAGTGTTGTATCTGATTATCATGGTGCTGTACAACAGTGTTGTATCTGTTTCTCATGATGCTGTGCAACAATGTTGTACCTGATTCACATGGTGCTGTAAGTCAGTGTTGTATCAGATTCTCATCCAGCTGTACGACAGTGTTGTATCAGATTCACATGGTGCTGTGAAACACTGTTTCATCTGATTCTCATGGTACTGTCGGACAGTGTTGTATCTGATTTTCTTGGTGCTGTTAGACAGTGTTGTATCAGATTCGCAATTTGCTGAACGACACTGTTGCATCTGATTCTCATGGTGGTGTACGACAGTGTTGTTATTGATTCTCATGGTGCTGTACGACAGCGTTGTACCTGATTCCCATGGTGCTGCATGACAATGTTGTACCGGATTCTCATGGTGCTGTACGACAGTGTTGTATCTGATTCTCATGATGCTGAACGACAATGTGGTATCTGTTTCCCATGGTGCTGTACGACAGTTTTGTATCACATCCTCTTGGTGCTGTACGACAGTTCTGTATCACATCCTCTTGGTGCTGTACGACAGTTTTGTATCACATCCTCTTGGTGCTGTACGACAGTTTTGTATCACATCCTCTTGGTGCTGTACAACAGTGTTGGACCCGATTCTCATGGTGCTATTTGACAGTGTTGTATTTCATTCTCATGGTGCTGTTCGACAGTGTTGTCTGTGATTCACATGATGCTGTGAAACATTGTTGTATCTCATTCGCATTGTGCTGTACAACAATGTTGCATCTGATTCTCATGTTGCAGTACGACAGTGTTGTACCTGATTCAGATGGTGCGGTACGACAGTGTTGTATCTGATTATCAGGGGGCTGTACGACAGTGTTGTATCTGATTCTCATGGTGGTGTGTGACAGTGTTGTATCTGATTCTCATGGTGATGTAAGACAGTGTTGTATCTGATTCTCATGGTGCTGTACGGCAGTGCTGTACCCGATTCTCATGATGCTGTATGACAGTGTTGTATCTGATTCTCGTGGTGCTGTACGGCAGTGTTGTATCTGATTCACATGCTGTCCAACAGTGTTGTTTCTGATTCAGATGGTGCTGTATGACAGTGTTGTATCTGATTCTCATGTTGCTGTACAACAGTGTTGTATCTGATTCTCATGTTGCTGTACAACAGTGTTGTATCTGTTTCTCATGTTGCTGTACAACAGTGTTTTATCTGTTTCTCATGATGCTGTACGACAGTGTTGTATCTGTTTCTCATGGTGCTGTACAACAGTTTTGTATCACATCCTCTTGGTGCTGTACGACAGTTTTGTATCACATCCTCTTGGTGCTGTACGACAGTTTTGTATCACATTCTCTTGGTGCTGTACAACAGTGTTGGACCCGATTCTCATGGTGCTATTTGACAGTGTTGTATCTCATTCGCATTGTGCTGTACAACAGTGTTGTATCTGTTTCTCATGATGCTGTACGACAGTGTTGTACCTGATTCTCATGATGCTGTGCAACAATGTTGTACCTGATTCACATGGTGCTGTACGTCAGTGTTGTATCAGATTCTCATCCAGCTGTACGACAGTGTTGTATCAGATCCTCATGGTGCTGTACGACAGTGTTGTATCAGATCCTCATGGTGCTGTACGATAGTGTTGTAACTGATTCTCATGGTGCCGTACGACAGATTTATGTATCTGATTCTCATGGTGCTGTACGAGATTATTGTACCTGATTCTTATGATGCTGTATGACAATGTTGTACCTAATGCTAATGGTGCTGAACGACAGTGTTATATCAGATTCTCATGGTGCTGAACGATTGCGTTGTATCTCATTTTCATGGTGCTGTACGGCAGTGTTGTATTAGATTCTCATGGAGCTGTACTACAGTGTTGTACCTGATTCTCATGGTGCTGTACGACAGTGTTGTACTTGATTCTCATGGTGCTGTTCAAGACTTTTTTATCTGATTCTCATGGTGCTGTACTACAGTGTTGTACCTGATTCTCATGGTGCTGTACAACAGTGTTGTACTTGATTCTCATGGTGCTGTACAAGACTTTTTTTATCTGATTCTCATGGTGCTGCATGACAGTGTTGCATCAGATTCTCATGCAGCTGTACGGCAGTGTTGCATCAGATTCTCATGGTGCTGTCCGACAGTGTTGTGTCTGATTAAGATGGTGCTGTATGACAGTGTTGTATCTGATTCTCATGTTGCTGTACAACAGTGTTGTATCTGTTTCTCATGATGCTGTGCGACAGTGTTGTATCTGATTCTCATGTTGCTGTACAACAGTGTTGTATCTGTTTCTCATGATGCTGTACGACAGTGTTGTATCTGATTCTCATGTTGCTGTGCGACAGTGTTGTATCTGATTTTCATGATGCTGTACGACAGTGTTGTATCTGATTCTCATGGTGCTGTACAACAGTGTTGTATCTGATTCTCATGGTGCTGTACAACAGTGTTGTATCTGTTTCTCATGATGCTGTACGACAGTGTTGTATCTGATTCTCATGATGCTGTGCAACAATGTTGTACCTGATTCACATGGTGCTGTACGTCAGTGTTGTATCAGATTCTCATCCAGCTGTACGACAGTGTTGTATCAGATCCTCATGGTGCTGTATGATAGTGTTGTATCTGATTCTCATGGTGTCGTACAACAGATTTATGTATCTGATTCTCATGGTGCTGTACGAGATTATTGTACCTGATTCTTATGATGCTGTATGACAATGTTGTACCTAATGCTAATGGTGCTGAACGACAGTGTTATATCAGATTCTCATGGTGCTGAACGATTGCGTTGTATCTCATTTACATGGTGCTGTACGGCAGTGTTGTATTAGATTCTCATGGAGCTGTACTACAGTGTTGTACCTGATTCTCATGGTGCTGTACGACAGTGTTGTACTTGATTCTCATGGTGCTGTTCAAGACTTTTTTATCTGATTCTCATGGTGCTGTACTACAGTGTTGTACCTTATTCTCATGGTGCTGTACGACAGTGTTGCATCAGATTCTCATGGTGCTGTCCGACAGTGTTGTGTCTGATTAAGATGGTGCTGTATGACAGTGTTGTATCTGATTCTCATGGTGCTGGATGACAGTGTTGTATCTGATTCTCATGGTGCTGTATGACAGTGTTGTATCTGATTCTCATGGTGCTGTACGACAGTGTTGTATCTGATTCTCATGGTGATGTATGACAGTGTTGTATCTGATTCTCATGGTGCTGTACGACAGTGTTGTATCTGATTCTCATGGTGCTGTACGACAGTGTTGTATCTGATTCTCATGGTGATGTAAGACAGCGTTGTATCTGATTCTCATGGTGCTGTATGACAGTGTTGTATCTGATTCTCATGGTGCTGTACGACAGTGTTGTATCTGATTCTCATGGTGATGTAAGACAGCGTTGTATCAGATTGTCATGGTGATGTAAGACAGCGTTGTATCTGATTCTCATGGTGCTGTATGACAGTGTTGTATCTGATTCTCATGGTGCTGTACGACAGTGCTGTATCAGATTGTCATGGTGATGTAAGACAGTGTTGTATCTGATTCTTATGGTGCTGTACAACAGTGTTGTATCTGATTCTCATGGTGCTGTCCGACAGTGTTGTATCTGATTCACATGCTGTCCAACAGTGTTGTATCTGATTCTCATGGTGCTGTACGACAGTGTTGTATCTGATTCTCATGGTGCTGTGCAACAGTGTTGTATCTGATTCTCATGGTGCTGTACGACATTGTTGTATCTGATTCACATGCTGTCCAACAGTGTTGTATCTGATTCTCATGGTGCTGTACGACAGTGTTGTATCTGATTCTCATGTTGCTGTACAACAGTGTTGTATCTGTTTCTCATGGTGCTGTACGACAGTGTTGTATCTGATTCTCATGGTGCTGTACGACAGTGTTGTATCTGATTCACATGGTGCTTGGCAACTGTGTTGTACCCGATTCCCATGGTGCTTGTTGACAGTGTTTCAACTTATTCTCGTGGTGCTGTTGGACAGCGTTGTATCTGATTCTCTTGGTGCTGTACGACAGTGTTGTATCTGATTCTCATGCAGCTGTACGACAGTGTTGCATCAGATTCTCATGGTGCTGTCCGACAGTGTTGTGTCTGATTAAGATGGTGCTGTATGACAGTGTTGTATCTGATTCTCATGTTGCTGTACAACAGTGTTGTATCTGTTTCTCATGATGCTGTGCGACAGTGTTGTATCTGATTCTCATGTTGCTGTACAACAGTGTTGTATCTGTTTCTCATGATGCTGTACGACAGTGTTGTATCTGATTCTCATGTTGCTGTGCGACAGTGTTGTATCTGATTTTCATGATGCTGTACGACAGTGTTGTATCTGATTCTCATGGTGCTGTACAACAGTGTTGTATCTGATTCTCATGGTGCTGTACAACAGTGTTGTATCTGTTTCTCATGATGCTGTACGACAGTGTTGTATCTGATTCTCATGATGCTGTGCAACAATGTTGTACCTGATTCACATGGTGCTGTACGTCAGTGTTGTATCAGATTCTCATCCAGCTGTACGACAGTGTTGTATCAGATCCTCATGGTGCTGTATGATAGTGTTGTAACTGATTCTCATGGTGTCGTACAACAGATTTATGTATCTGATTCTCATGGTGCTGTACGAGATTATTGTACCTGATTCTTATGATGCTGTATGACAATGTTGTACCTAATGCTAATGGTGCTGAACGACAGTGTTATATCAGATTCTCATGGTGCTGAACGATTGCGTTGTATCTCATTTACATGGTGCTGTACGGCAGTGTTGTATTAGATTCTCATGGAGCTGTACTACAGTGTTGTACCTGATTCTCATGGTGCAGTAAGACAGCGTTGTATCTGATTCTCATGGTGCTGGATGACAGTGTTGTATCTGATTCACATGCTGTCCAACAGTGTTGTTTCTGATTCAGATGGTGCTGTACAACTGTGTTGTATCTGTTTCTCATGATGCTGTGCAACAATGTTGTACCTGATTCACATGGTGCTGTACGTCAGTGTTGTATCAGATTCTCATCCAGCTGTACGACAGTGTTGTATCAGATTCACATGGTGCTGTGAAACACTGTTTCATCTGATTCTCGTGGTACTGTCGGACAGTGTTGTATCTGATTTTCTTGGTGCTGTAAGACAGTGTTGTATCAGATTCGCAATTTGCTGAACGACACTGTTGTATCTGATTCTCATGGTGGTGTACGACAGTGTTGTTATTGATTCTCATGGTGCTGTACGACAGCGTTGTATCTGATTCTCATGGTGCTGAACGACAATGTGGTATCTGTTTCCCATGGTGCTGTACGACAGTGTTGTATCTGATTCTCATGGTGCTGAACGACAATGTGGTATCTGTTTCCCATGGTGCTGTACGACAGTTTTGTATCACATCCTCTTGGTGCTGTACGACAGTTTTGTATCACATCCTCTTGGTGCTGTACAACAGTGTTGGACCCGATTCTCATGGTGCTATTTGACAGTGTTGTATTTCATTCTCATGGTGCTGTTCGACAGTGTTGTCTGTGATTCACATGATGCTGTGAAACATTGTTGTATCTCATTCGCATTGTGCTGTACAACAATGTTGCTTCTGTTTCTCATGGTGCTGTACAACAATGTTGCTTCTGATTCTCATGGTGCTGTACAACAGTGTTGTACCTGATTTTCATGTTGTGCACTATTCTCATGTTGCAGTATGACAGTGTTGTACCTGATTCAGATGGTGTGGTACGACAGTGTTGTATCTGATTATCAGGGGGCTGTACGACAGTGTTGTATCTGATTCTCATGGTGCTGTACGACTGTGTTGTGCCTGATTCAGAAGATGCTGCACAACAGTGTTGTATCTGATTCACATGCTGTCCAACAGTGTTGTATCTGATTCTCATGGTGCTGTACGACAGTGTTGTATCTGATTCTCATGCAGCTGTACGGCAGTGTTGCATCAGATTCTCATGGTGCTGTCCGACAGTGTTGTATCTGATTCTCATGTTGCTGTACAACAGTGTTGTATCTGTTTCTCATGATGCTGTGCGACAGTGTTGTATCTGATTCTCATGTTGCTGTACAACAGTGTTGTATCTGTTTCTCATGATGCTGTACGACAGTGTTGTATCTGATTCTCATGTTGCTGTGCGACAGTGTTGTATCTGATTTTCATGATGCTGTACGACAGTGTTGTATCTGATTCTCATGGTGCTGTACAACAGTGTTGTATCTGATTCTCATGGTGCTGTACAACAGTGTTGTATCTGTTTCTCATGATGCTGTACGACAGTGTTGTATCTGATTCTCATGATGCTGTGCAACAATGTTGTACCTGATTCACATGGTGCTGTACGTCAGTGTTGTATCAGATTCTCATCCAGCTGTACGACAGTGTTGTATCAGATCCTCATGGTGCTGTATGATAGTGTTGTAACTGATTCTCATGGTGTCGTACAACAGATTTATGTATCTGATTCTCATGGTGCTGTACGAGATTATTGTACCTGATTCTTATGATGCTGTATGACAATGTTGTACCTAATGCTAATGGTGCTGAACGACAGTGTTATATCAGATTCTCATGGTGCTGAACGATTGCGTTGTATCTCATTTACATGGTGCTGTACGGCAGTGTTGTATTAGATTCTCATGGAGCTGTACTACAGTGTTGTACCTGATTCTCATGGTGCTGTACGACAGTGTTGTACTTGATTCTCATGGTGCTGTTCAAGACTTTTTTATCTGATTCTCATGGTGCTGTACTACAGTGTTGTACCTTATTCTCATGGTGCTGTACGACAGTGTTGCATCAGATTCTCATGGTGCTGTCCGACAGTGTTGTGTCTGATTAAGATGGTGCTGTATGACAGTGTTGTATCTGATTCTCATGGTGCTGGATGACAGTGTTGTATCTGATTCTCATGGTGCTGTATGACAGTGTTGTATCTGATTCTCATGGTGCTGTACGACAGTGTTGTATCTGATTCTCATGGTGATGTATGACAGTGTTGTATCTGATTCTCATGGTGCTGTACGACAGTGTTGTATCTGATTCTCATGGTGCTGTACGACAGTGTTGTATCTGATTCTCATGGTGATGTAAGACAGCGTTGTATCTGATTCTCATGGTGCTGTATGACAGTGTTGTATCTGATTCTCATGGTGCTGTACTACAGTGTTGTACCTGATTCTCATGGTGCTGTACAAGACGTTTTTTATCTGATTCTCATGGTGCTGTATGACAGTGTTGTACTTGATTCTCATGGTGCTGTACAAGACTTTTTTTATCTGATTCTCATGGTGCTGTATGACAGTGTTGCATCAGATTCTCATGGTGCTGTACGACAGTGTTGTACCTGATTCTCATGGTGCTGTACGACAGTGTTGTACTTGATTCTCATGGTGCTGTACGACAGTGTTGTATCTGATTCACATGCTGTCCAACAGTGTTGTATCTGATTCTCATGGTGCTGTACGACAGTGTTGTATCTGATTCTCATGTTGCTGTCCAACAGTGTTGTATCTGATTCTCATGGTGCTGTACGACAGTGTTGTATCTGATTCTCATGGTGCTGTACAACAGTGTTGTATCTGATTCACATGCTGTCCAACAGTGTTGTATCTGATTCTCATGGTGCTGTACGACAGTGTTGTATCTGATTCACATGGTGCTTGGCAACTGTGTTGTACCCGATTCCCATGGTGCTTGTTGACAGTGTTTCATCTTATTCTCGTGGTGCTGTTGGACAGTGTTTTATCTGATTGTCTTGGTGCTGTACGACAGTTTTGTACATGATTCAAATGGTGCTGTACGACACTGTTTTATCTGATTCTCATGATGCTGTACGCCAGTGTAGTATCAGATTCTCATCCAGCTGTACGACAGTGTTGTATCAGATCCTCATGGTGCTGTATGACACTGTTGTATCTGATTCTCATGGTGCTGTCCGACAGCGTTGTATCTGATTCTCTTGGTGCTGTACGACAGCGTTGTATCAGATTCTCATGGTGCTGTACGACAGTGTTGTATCAGATTGTCATGGTGATGTAAGACAGCGTTGTATCTGATTCTCATGGTGCTGTTCGACAGCGTTGTATCTGATTCTCATGGTGCTGTTCGACAGTGTTGTATCTGATTCACATGCTGTCCAACAGTGTTGTTTCTGATTCAGATGGTGCTGTATGACAGTGTTGTATCTGATTCTCATGTTGCTGTACAACAGTGTTGTATCTGATTATCATGGTGCTGTACAACAGTGTTGTATCTGTTTCTCATGATGCTGTGCAACAATGTTGTACCTGATTCACATGGTGCTGTAAGTCAGTGTTGTATCAGATTCTCATCCAGCTGTACGACAGTGTTGTATCAGATTCACATGGTGCTGTGAAACACTGTTTCATCTGATTCTCATGGTACTGTCGGACAGTGTTGTATCTGATTTTCTTGGTGCTGTTAGACAGTGTTGTATCAGATTTGCAATTTGCTGAACGACACTGTTGCATCTGATTCTCATGGTGATGTAAGACAGCGTTGTATCTGATTCTCATGGTGGTGTACGACAGTGTTGTACCTGATTCCCATGGTGCTGCATGACAATGTTGTACCGGATTCTCATGGTGCTGTACGACAGTGTTGTATCTGATTCTCATGATGCTGAACGACAATGTGCTATCTGTTTCCCATGGTGCTGTACGACAGTTTTGTATCACATCCTCTTGGTGCTGTACGACAGTTTTGTATCACATCCTCTTGGTGCTGTACGACAGTTTTGTATCACATCCTCTTGGTGCTGTACGACAGTTTTGTATCACATCCTCTTGGTGCTGTACGACAGTTTTGTATCACATCCTCTTGGTGCTGTACAACAGTGTTGGACCCGATTCTCATGGTGCTATTTGACAGTGTTGTATTTCATTCTCATGGTGCTGTTCGACAGTGTTGTCTGTGATTCACATGATGCTGTGAAACATTGTTGTATCTCATTCGCATTGTGCTGTACAACAATGTTGCATCTGATTCTCATGGTGCTGTACAACAGTGTTGTACCTGATTTTCATGTTGTACACTATTCTCATGTTGCAGTACGACAGTGTTGTACCTGATTCAGATGGTGCGGTACGACAGTGTTGTATCTGATTATCAGGGGTCTGTACGACAGTGTTGTATCTGATTCTCATGGTGGTGTGTGACAGTGTTGTTATTGATTCTCATGGTGCTGTACGACAGTGTTGTGCCTGATTCAGAAGATGCTGCACGACAGTGTTGTATCTGATTCTCATGGTGATGTAAGACAGTGTTGTATCTGATTCTCATGGTACTGTACGGCAGTGCTGTACCCGATTCTCATGATGCTGTATGACAGTGTTGTATCTGATTCTCGTGGTGCTGTACGGCAGTGTTGTATCTGATTCACATGCTGTCCAACAGTGTTGTTTCTGATTCAGATGGTGCTGTATGACAGTGTTGTATCTGATTCTCATGTTGCTGTACAACAGTGTTGTATCTGATTCTCATGTTGCTGTACAACAGTGTTGTATCTGTTTCTCATGTTGCTGTACAACAGTGTTGTATCTGTTTCTCATGATGCTGTACGACAGTGTTGTATCTGTTTCTCATGGTGCTGTACAACAGTTTTGTATCACATCCTCTTGGTGCTGTACGACAGTTTTGTATCACATCCTCTTGGTGCTGTACGACAGTTTTGTATCACATTCTCTTGGTGCTGTACAACAGTGTTGGACCCGATTCTCATGGTGCTATTTGACAGTGTTGTATTTCATTCTCATGGTGCTGTTCGACAGTGTTGTCTGTGATTCACATGATGCTGTGAAACATTGTTGTATCTCATTCGCATTGTGCTGTACAACAGTGTTGTATCTGTTTCTCATGATGCTGTACGACAGTGTTGTACCTGATTCTCATGATGCTGTGCAACAATGTTGTACCTGATTCACATGGTGCTGTACGTCAGTGTTGTATCAGATTCTCATCCAGCTGTACGACAGTGTTGTATCAGATCCTCATGGTGCTGTACGATAGTGTTGTAACTGATTAAGATGGTGCTGTATGACAGTGTTGTATCTGATTCTCATGGTGCTGGATGACAGTGTTGTATCTGATTCTCATGGTGCTGTATGACAGTGTTGTATCTGATTCTCATGGTGCTGTACGACAGTGTTGTATCTGATTCTCATGGTGATGTATGACAGTGTTGTATCTGATTCTCATGGTGCTGTATGACAGTGTTGTATCTGATTCTCATGGTGCTGTACGACAGTGTTGTATCTGATTCTCATGGTGATGTAAGACAGCGTTGTATCTGATTCTCATGGTGCTGTATGACAGTGTTGTATCAGATTCTCATCCAGCTGTACGACAGTGTTGTATCAGATCCTCATGGTGCTGTACGATAGTGTTGTAACTGATTCTCATGGTGCCGTACGACAGATTTATGTATCTGATTCTCATGGTGCTGTACGAGATTATTGTACCTGATTCTTATGATGCTGTATGACAATGTTGTACCTAATGCTAATGGTGCTGAACGACAGTGTTATATCAGATTCTCATGGTGCTGAACGATTGCGTTGTATCTCATTTTCATGGTGCTGTACGGCAGTGTTGTATTAGATTCTCATGGAGCTGTACTACAGTGTTGTACCTGATTCTCATGGTGCTGTACGACAGTGTTGTACTTGATTCTCATGGTGCTGTTCAAGACTTTTTTATCTGATTCTCATGGTGCTGTACTACAGTGTTGTACCTGATTCTCATGGTGCTGTACGACAGTGTTGTACTTGATTCTCATGGTGCTGTACAAGACTTTTTTTATCTGATTCTCATGGTGCTGCATGACAGTGTTGCATCAGATTCTCATGCAGCTGTACGGCAGTGTTGCATCAGATTCTCATGGTGCTGTCCGACAGTGTTGTGTCTGATTAAGATGGTGCTGTATGACAGTGTTGTATTTGATTCTCATGTTGCTGTACAACAGTGTTGTATCTGTTTCTCATGATGCTGTGCGACAGTGTTGTATCTGATTCTCATGTTGCTGTACAACAGTGTTGTATCTGTTTCTCATGATGCTGTACGACAGTGTTGTATCTGATTCTCATGTTGCTGTGCGACAGTGTTGTATCTGATTTTCATGATGCTGTACGACAGTGTTGTATCTGATTCTCATGGTGCTGTACAACAGTGTTGTATCTGATTCTCATGGTGCTGTACAACAGTGTTGTATCTGTTTCTCATGATGCTGTACGACAGTGTTGTATCTGATTCTCATGATGCTGTGCAACAATGTTGTACCTGATTCACATGGTGCTGTACGTCAGTGTTGTATCAGATTCTCATCCAGCTGTACGACAGTGTTGTATCAGATCCTCATGGTGCTGTATGATAGTGTTGTAACTGATTCTCATGGTGTCGTACAACAGATTTATGTATCTGATTCTCATGGTGCTGTACGAGATTATTGTACCTGATTCTTATGATGCTGTATGACAATGTTGTACCTAATGCTAATGGTGCTGAACGACAGTGTTATATCAGATTCTCATGGTGCTGAACGATTGCGTTGTATCTCATTTACATGGTGCTGTACGGCAGTGTTGTATTAGATTCTCATGGAGCTGTACTACAGTGTTGTACCTGATTCTCATGGTGCTGTACGACAGTGTTGCATCAGATTCTCATGGTGCTGTATGACAGTGTTGTATCTGATTCTCATGGTGCTGGATGACAGTGTTGTATCTGATTCTCATGGTGCTGTATGACAGTGTTGTATCTGATTCTCATGGTGCTGTACGACAGTGTTGTATCTGATTCTCATGGTGATGTATGACAGTGTTGTATCTGATTCTCATGGTGCTGTACGACAGTGTTGCATCAGATTCTCATGGTGCTGTACGACAGTGTTGTATCTGATTCTCATGGTGATGTAAGACAGCGTTGTATCTGATTCTCATGGTGCTGTATGACAGTGTTGTATCTGATTCTCATGGTGCTGTACGACAGTGTTGTATCTGATTCTCATGGTGATGTAAGACAGCGTTGTATCAGATTGTCATGGTGATGTAAGACAGCGTTGTATCTGATTCTCATGGTGCTGTATGACAGTGTTGTATCTGATTCTCATGGTGCTGTACGACAGTGTTGTATCAGATTGTCATGGTGATGTAAGACAGTGTTGTATCTGATTCTTATGGTGCTGTACAACAGTGTTGTATCTGATTCTCATGGTGCTGTCCGACAGTGTTGTATCTGATTCACATGCTGTCCAACAGTGTTGTATCTGATTCTCATGGTGCTGTACGACAGTGTTGTATCTGATTCTCATGGTGCTGTGCAACAGTGTTGTATCTGATTCTCATGGTGCTGTACGACAGTGTTGTATCTGATTCACATGCTGTCCAACAGTGTTGTATCTGATTCTCATGGTGCTGTACGACAGTGTTGTATCTGTTTCTCATGGTGCTGTACGACAGTGTTGTATCTGATTCTCATGTTGCTGTACAACAGTGTTGTATCTGTTTCTCATGGTGCTGTACAACAGTGTTGTATCTGATTCTCATGGTGCTGTACGACAGTGTTGTATCTGATTCACATGGTGCTTGGCAACTGTGTTGTACCCGATTCCCATGGTGCTTGTTGACAGTGTTTCAACTTATTCTCGTGGTGCTGTTGGACAGTGTTTTATCTGATTGTCTTGGTGCTGTACGACAGTTTTGTACATGATTCAAATGGTGCTGTACGACACTGTTTTATCTGATTCTCATGATGCTGTACGCCAGTGTAGTATCAGATTCTCATCTAGCTGTACGACAGTGTTGTATCAGATCCTCATGGTGCTGTATGACACTGTTGTATCTGATTCTCATGGTGCTGTCCGACAGCGTTGTATCTGATTCTCTTGGTGCTGTACGACAGTGTTGTATCTGATTCTCATGGTGCTGTACGACAGTGTTGTATCAGATTGTCATGGTGCTGTACGACAGTGTTGTATCAGATTCTCATGGTGCAGTACGACAGTGTTGTGTCTGATTAAGATGGTGCTGTAAGACAGCGTTGTATCTGATTCTCATGGTGCTGGATGACAGTGTTGTATCTGATTCACATGCTGTCCAACAGTGTTGTTTCTGATTCAGATGGTGCTGTACAACTGTGTTGTATCTGTTTCTCATGATGCTGTGCAACAATGTTGTACCTGATTCACATGGTGGTGTACGTCAGTGTTGTATCAGATTCTCATCCAGCTGTACGACAGTGTTGTATCAGATTCACATGGTGCTGTGAAACACTGTTTCATCTGATTCTCGTGGTACTGTCGGACAGTGTTGTATCTGATTTTCTTGGTGCTGTAAGACAGTGTTGTATCAGATTCGCAATTTGCTGAACGACACTGTTGTATCTGATTCTCATGGTGGTGTACGACAGTGTTGTTATTGATTCTCATGGTGCTGTACAACAGTGTTGTATCTGATTCTCATGGTGCTGAACGACAATGTGGTATCTGTTTCCCATGGTGCTGTACGACAGTTTTGTATCACATCCTCTTGGTGCTGTACGACAGTTTTGTATCACATCCTCTTGGTGCTGTACGACAGTTTTGTATCACATTCTCTTGGTGCTGTACAACAGTGTTGGACCCGATTCTCATGGTGCTATTTGACAGTGTTGTATTTCATTCTCATGGTGCTGTTCGACAGTGTTGTCTGTGATTCACATGATGCTGTGAAACATTGTTGTATCTCATTCGCATTGTGCTGTACAACAATGTTGCTTCTGTTTCTCATGGTGCTGTACAACAATGTTGCTTCTGATTCTCATGGTGCTGTACAACAGTGTTGTACCTGATTTTCATGTTGTGCACTATTCTCATGTTGCAGTATGACAGTGTTGTACCTGATTTAGATGGTGCGGTACGACAGTGTTGTATCTGATTATCAGGGGGCTGTACGACAGTGTTGTATCTGATTCTCATGGTGCTGTACGACTGTGTTGTGCCTGATTCAGAAGATGCTGCACGACAGTGTTGTATCTGATTCTCATGGTGATGTAAGACAGTGTTGTATCTGATTCTCATGGTGCTGTACGGCAGTGCTGTATCTGATTCTCATGGTGATGTAAGACAGTGCTGTACCCGATTCTCATGATGCTGTATGACAGTGTTATATCAGATTCTCATGGTGCTGTACGTCAGTGTTGTATCAGATTCTCATCCAGCTGTACGACAGTGTTGTATCAGATCCTCATGGTGCTGTACGATAGTGTTGTAACTGATTCTCATGGTGCTGTACGACAGTGTTGTATCTGATTCTCATGGTGCTGTATGACAGTGTTGTATCAGATTGTCATGGTGATGTAAGACAGCGTTGTATTTGATTCTCATGGTGCTGTTCAAGACTTTTTTATCTGATTCTCATGGTGCTGTACTACAGTGTTGTACCTGATTCTCATGGTGCTGTACAAGACTTTTTTTATCTGATTCTCATGGTGCTGTATGACAGTGTTGTACTTGATTCTCATGGTGCTGTACAAGACTTTTTTTATCTGATTCTCATGGTGCTGTATGACAGTGTTGCATCAGATTCTCATGGTGCTGTACGACAGTGTTGTACCTGATTCTCATGGTGCTGTACGACAGTGTTGTACTTGATTCTCATGGTGCTGTACGACAGTGTTGCCTCAGATTCTCATGGTGCTGTACGACAGTGTTGCATCAGATTCTCATGGTGCTGTATGACAGTGTTGTACCTGATTCTCATGGTGCTGTACGACAGTGTTGTACTTGATTCTCATGGTGCTGTACAAGACTTTTTTTATCTGATTCTCATGGTGCTGTAAGACAGTGTTGCATCAGATTCTCATGGTGCTGTAAGACAGTGTTGCATCAGATTCTCATGGTGCTGTACGACAGTGTTGTATCAGATTCTCATGGTGCTGTACGACAGTGTTGTATCAGATTCTCATGGTGCTGTACGACAGTGTTGTATCTGATTCTCATGGTGCTGTACGACAGTGTTGTATCTGATTCTCATGGTGCTGTATGACAGTGTTGTATCAGATTGTCATGGTGATGTAAGACAGTGTTGCATCAGATTCTCATGGTGCTGTAAGACAGTGTTGCATCAGATTTTCATGGTGCTGTACGACAGTGTTGTATCTGATTCTCATGGTGCTGTATGACAGTGTTGCATCAGATTCTCATGGTGCTGTACGACAGTGTTGCATCTGATTCTCATGGTGATGTAAGACAGTGTTGTATCTGATTCTCATGGTGCTGTACGACAGTGTTGCATCTGATTCTCATGGTGATGTAAGACTGTGTTGTATCTGATTCTCATGGTGCTGTACGACAGTGTTGCATCTGATTCTCATGGTGATGTAAGACAGCTTTGTATCTGATTCTCATGGTGCTGTACGACAGTGTTGCATCTGATTCTCATGGTGATGTAAGACAGTGTTGTATCTGATTCTCATGGTGCTGTACGACAGTGTTGCATCAGATTCTCATGGTGATGTAAGACAGCTTTGTATCTGATTCTCATGGTGCTGTACGACAGTGTTGCATCTGATTCTCATGGTGATGTAAGACAGTGTTGTATCTGATTCTCATGGTGCTGTACGACAGTGTTGCATCTGATTCTCATGGTGATGTAAGACAGTGTTGTATCTGATTCTCATGGTGCTGTAGGACAGTGTTGTATCTGATTCTCATGGTGCTGTATGACAGTGTTGCATCAGATTCACATGGTGCTGTAGGACAGTGTTGCATCTGATTCTCATGGTGATGTAAGACAGTGTTGTATCTGATTCTCATGGTGCTGTACGACAGTGTTGCATCTGATTCTCATGGTGATGTAAGACAGTGTTGTATCTGATTCTCATGGTGCTGTACGACAGTGTTGCATCAGATTCTCATGGTGCTGTAGGACAGTGTTGCATCAGATTCTCATGGTGCTGTAGGACAGTGTTGTATCTGATTCTCATGGTGCTGTACGACAGTGTTGCATCAGATTCTCATGGTGCTGTAGGACAGTGTTGCATCTGATTCTCATGGTGATGTAAGACAGCTTTGTATCTGATTCTCATGGTGCTGTACGACAGTGTTGCATCTGATTCTCATGGTGATGTAAGACAGTGTTGTATCTGATTCTCATGGTGCTGTACGACAGTGTTGTATCAGATTGTCATGGTGATGTAAGACAGCGTTGTATCTGATTCTCATGGTGCTGTTCGACAGTGTTGCATCTGATTCTCATGGTGATGTAAGACAGTGTTGTATCTGATTCTCATGGTGCTGTACGACAGTGTTGTATCTGATTCTCATGGTGCTGTACGACAGTGTTGTATCAGATTGTCATGGTGATGTAAGACAGCGTTGTATCTGATTCTCATGGTGATGTAAGACAGCGTTGTATCTGATTATCATGGTGCTGTACGACAGTGTTGTATCAGATTCTCATGGTGATGTAAGACAGTGTTGTATCTGATTCTCATGGTGCTGTTCGACAGTGTTGCATCTGATTCTCATGGTGCTGTATGACAGTGTTGTATCTGATTCTCATGGTGCTGTTCGACAGTGTTGTATCTGATTATCATGGTGCTGTACGACAGTGTTGTATCTGATTCTCATGGTGCTGTTCGACAGTGTTGCATCTGATTCTCATGGTGCTGTATGACAGTGTTGTATCTGATTATCATGGTGCTGTACGACAGTGTTGTATCTGATTCTCATGGTGCTGTTCGACAGTGTTGCATCTGATTCTCATGGTGCTGTATGACAGTGTTGTATCTGATTCTCATGGTGCTGTACGACAGTGTTGCATCTGATTCTCATGGTGCTGTATGACAGTGTTGTATCTGATTATCATGGTGCTGTACGACAGTGTTGTATCTCATGGTGATGTAAGACAGTGTTGTATCTGATTCTCATGGTGCTGTTCGACAGTGTTGCATCTGATTCTCATGGTGCTGTATGACAGTGTTGTATCTGATTCTCATGGTGCTGTACGACAGTGTTGTATCAGATTGTCATGGTGATGTAAGACAGCGTTGTATCCGATTCTCATGGTGCTGTACGACAGTGTTGTATCAGATTGTCATGGTGATGTAAGACAGCGTTGTATCCGATTCTCATGGTGCTGTTCGACAGTGTTGCATCTGATTCTCATGGTGCTGTAAGACAGTGTTGTATCAGATTGTCATGGTGATGTAAGACAGCGTTGTATCCGATTCTCATGGTGCTGTTCGACAGTGTTGCATCTGATTCTCATGGTGCTGTAAGACAGTGTTGTATCAGATTGTCATGGTGATGTAAGACAGCGTTGTATCCGATTCTCATGGTGCTGTACGACAGTGTTGTATCAGATTGTCATGGTGATGTAAGACAGCGTTGTATCCGATTCTCATGGTGCTGTTCGACAGTGTTGCATCTGATTCTCATGGTGCTGTAAGACAGTGTTGTATCAGATTGTCATGGTGATGTAAGACAGCGTTGTATCCGATTCTCATGGTGCTGTAAGACAGTGTTGTATCAGATTGTCATGGTGATGTAAGACAGCGTTGTATCCGATTCTCATGGTGCTGTTCGACAGTGTTGCATCTGATTCTCATGGTGCTGTACGACAGTGTTGTATCTGATTCTCATGGTGCTGTATGACAGTGTTGTATCTGATTCTCATGGTGATGTAAGACAGCGTTGTATCTGATTATCATGGTGCTGTACGACAGTGCTGTTACTGATTCTCCTGGTGGTGTACGACAGTGTTGTTATTGATTCTCATGGTGTGGTATGACTGTGTTGTACCTGATTCTCATGGTCCTGTGCAAAAGTGTTGAAACCGATTCTCATGGTATGGTACGACAGTGTTGTCTTTCATTATCAAGTTACTGTATAACAGTATTGTACCTGATTGTCATGGGGCAAGACGGCCGTGTTGTACCTGACCCACATCTTGCTGGACAACAGCTTAGGGTCTGATTTTCACGGCGGTGTACCACAGTGCTGTATATGGTTTTCATGTTGCTGCACGACAGTGCTGTGTCTGATTCTCATGGTTCTGCACGACAGTGCTGTATCTGATTCACATGGTGCTGTTATACATTGTTGTACCTGCTTCTCATGCTGCTGTACGACAGTGTTGTACATTTTTCTTATGCTGCTGTACAACAGTGTTGTATATGATTCTCATGCTGGTGTACGACAGTGTTGTACCTGATTCTCCTGGTGCTGTACGACAGTGTTGTATCTGATTCTCATGGTGCTGTACGACATTGTTGTATCTGATTCTCTTGGTGCTGTACGACAGTGTTCTTTCTGATCCTCATGTTGCTGTCTGACAGTGTTTTACCTCATTATCAAGCTGCTGTCCGACAATGTTGTTCCTGATTCTTATGCTGTTGTGCCACAGTGCTGTACCACTGTATTGTACCATAGTGTTGTGCCAGATTCTCATGGTGCTGCACGACAGTGTTGTATCTGATTCTCATGGTGCTGTACAACACAGTTGTATCCGATTCCCATGGTGCTGTACGAAAGTGTTGTATCTGATTCTCATGGTGCTGTTCGATCGTTTTGTATCTGATTCTCATGGTGCTGTACAACACAGTTGTATCCGATTCCCATGGTGCTGTACGACAGTGTTGTATCTGATTCTCATGGTGCTGTACGAAAGTTTTGTAAGTGAGTCCCATGGTACTGCACAACACAGTTGTATCTGATTCTCATTGTACTGTCCGACAATGTTGTATCTGATTCTCATGGCGTTGTCCAACACAGTTGTATCCGATTCCCATGGTGCTGTACGAAGGTGTTGTATCTGATTCTCATGGTGCTGTACGACAGTGTTGTATCTGATTCTCATGGTGCTGTACGACAATGTTGTATCTGATTCTCATGGTGCTGTGCGACAGTGTTGTATCTGATTCTCATGGTGCTTTACGACAGTGTTGTATCTGATTCTCATGGTGCTGTGCGACAGTGTTGTATCTGATTCTCATGGTGCTTTACGACAGTGTTGTATCTGATTCTCATGGTGCTGTACGAAAGTGTTGTATCTGATTCCCATGGTGCTGTGCGACAGTGTTGTATCTGATTCTCATGGTGCTGTACGACAGTTTTGTAAGTGAGTCCCATGGTACTGTACGACAGTGTTGTATATGATTGTCGTGGTGCTTTACGACAGTGTTGTATCTGATTCTCATGGTGCTGTGCGACAGTGTTGTATCTGATTCTCATGGTGCTTTACGACAGTGTTGTATCTGATTCTCATGGTGCTGTGCGACAGTGTTGTATCTGATTCTCATGGTGCTTTACGACAGTGTTGTATCTGATTCTCATGGTGCTGTACGAAAGTGTTGTATCTGATTCCCATGGTGCTGTGCGACAGTGTTGTATCTGATTCCCATGGTGCTTTACGACAGTGTTGTATCTGATTCTCATGGTGCTGTACGAAAGTGTTGTATCTGATTCCCATGGTGCTGTACGACAGTGTTGTATCTGATTCTCATGGTGCTTTACGACAGTGTTGTATCTGATTCTCATGGTGCTGTACGAAAGTGTTGTATCTGATTCCCATGGTGCTGTACGACAGTGTTGTATCTGATTCTCATGGTGCTGTACGAAAGTGTTGTATCTGATTCCCATGGTGCTTTACGACAGTGTTGTATCTGATTCTCATGGTGCTGTACGACAGTTTTGTAAGTGAGTCCCATGGTACTGTACGACAGTGTTGTATATGATTGTCGTGGTGCTTTACGACAGTGTTGTATCTGATTCTCATGGTGCTGTGCGACAGTGTTGTATCTGATTCTCATGGTGCTTTACGACAGTGTTGTATCTGATTCTCATGGTGCTGTACGAAAGTGTTGTATCTGATTCCCATGGTGCTTTACGACAGTGTTGTATCTGATTCTCATGGTGCTGTACGACAGTTTTGTAAGTGAGTCCCATGGTACTGTACGACAGTGTTGTATATGATTGTCGTGGTGCTTTACGACAGTGTTGTATCTGATTCTCATGGTGCTGTGCGACAGTGTTGTATCTGATTCTCATGGTGCTTTACGACAGTGTTGTATCTGATTCTCATGGTGCTGTGCGACAGTGTTGTATCTGATTCTCATGGTGCTTTACGACAGTGTTGTATCTGATTCTCATGGTGCTGTACGAAAGTGTTGTATCTGATTCCCATGGTGCTGTGCGACAGTGTTGTATCTGATTCCCATGGTGCTGTACGAAAGTGTTGTATCTGATTCCCATGGTGCTGTACGACAGTGTTGTATCTGATTCTCATGGTGCTGTACGAAAGTGTTGTATCTGATTCCCATGGTGCTGTACGACAGTGTTGTATCTGATTCTCATGGTGCTGTACGAAAGTGTTGTATCTGATTCCCATGGTGCTGTACGAAAGTGTTGTATCTGATTCCCATGGTGCTGTGCGACAGTGTTGTATCTGATTCTCATGGTGCTGTACGAAAGTGTTGTATCTGATTCCCATGGTGCTGTACGACAGTGTTGTATCTGATTCTCATGGTGCTGTACGAAAGTGTTGTATCTGATTCCCATGGTGCTGTACGAAAGTGTTGTATCTGATTCCCATGGTGCTGTGCGACAGTGTTGTATCTGATTCTCATGGTGCTTTACGACAGTGTTGTATCTGATTCTCATGGTGCTGTACGAAAGTGTTGTATCTGATTCCCATGGTGCTGTACGAAAGTGTTGTATCTGATTCCCATGGTGCTGTGCGACAGTGTTGTATGTGATTCTCATGGTGCTTTACGACAGTGTTGTATCTGATTCTCATGGTGCTGTGCGACAGTGTTGTATGTGATTCTCATGGTGCTGTACGACAGTGTTGTTCTTGGTTGTCATGGTGCTGTACGAAAGTGTTGTATCTGATTCTCATGATGCTGTACGACATTGTTGTATGTGATTCTCATGGTGCTGTACGAAAGTGTTGTATCTGATTCCCATGGTGCTGTGCGACAGTGTTGTATGTGATTCTCATGGTGCTGTACGACAGTGTTGTTCTTGGTTGTCATGGTGCTGTACGAAAGTGTTGTATCTGATTCTCATGATGCTGTACGACATTGTTGTATCTGATTCTCATGGTACTGTACGACAGTGTTGTATCTGATTCTCATGGTGCTGTACGACATTGTTGTATCTGATTCTCATGGTGTAGTACGACATTGCTGTATCTGATTCTCATGGTGCTGTACGACATTGTTGTATCTGATTCTCATGGTGTAGTACGACATTGCTGTATCTGATTCTCATGGTGCTTTACGACAGTGTTGTATCTGATTCTCATGGTGCTGTACGAAAGTGTTGTATCTGATTCCCATGGTGCTGTGCGACAGTGTTGTATCTGATTCTCATGGTGCTTTACGACAGTGTTGTATCTGATTCTCATGGTGCTGTACGAAAGTGTTGTATCTGATTCCCATGGTGCTGTGCGACAGTGTTGTATCTGATTCTCATGGTGCTTTACGACATTGTTGTATCTGAATCTCATGGTGCTGTACGACAGTGTTGTATCTGATTCTCATGGTGCTGTGCGACAGTGTTGTATCTGATTCTCATGGTGCTTTACGACATTGTTGTATCTGAATCTCATGGTGCTGTACGACAGTGTTGTATCTGATTCTCATGGTGCTTTACGACAGTGTTGTATCTGATTCTCATGGTGCTGTACGAAAGTGTTGTATCTGATTCCCATGGTGCTGTGCGACAGTGTTGTATCTGATTCTCATGGTGCTTTACGACAGTGTTGTATCTGATTCTCATGGTGCTGTACGAAAGTGTTGTATCTGATTCGCATGGTGCTTTACGACATTGTTGTATCTGATTCCCATGGTGCAGTACGACATTGTTGTATCTGATTCTCATGGTGCTGTACAACAGTGTTGTATCTGATTCTCATGGTGCTGTACGACATTGTTGTATCTGGTTCTCATGGTGCTGTACAACAGTGTTGTATCTGATTCTCATGGTGCTGTACGACATTGTTGTATCTGATTCTCATGGTGCAGTACGACAGTGTTGTATCCGATTCCCATGATGCTGTACGAAAGTGTTGTATCTGATTCCCATGGTGCTGTACGAAAGTGTTGTATCTGATTCCCATGCTGCAGTACGACAGTGTTGTATCCGATTCCCATGATGCTGTACGAAAGTGTTGTATCCGATTCCCATGATGCTGTACGAAAGTGTTGTATCTGATTCCCATGGTGCTGTACGAAGGTGTTGTATCTGATTCTCATGGTGCTGAACGACAGTGTTGCAGCCGGTTCTCATGGTGCTGTATGACCGTGTTGTATCTTAGTCCCATGGTGATGAATGACAATGTTGTATCTGATTCTCGTTGTGCTGTACGATAGTGTTGTACCTGATTCTCATGGTGCTGTACGACAATGTTGTATCAGATTCTCATGGTACTGTACGACAGTGTTGAATCAGATTGTCGTGCTGCTGCACAACACAGTTGTATCTGATTCTCATTGTACTGTACGACAATGTTGTATCTGATTCTCATAGCATTGTCCAACACAGTTGTATCTGATTCCCATGGTGCTGTACGACAGTGTTGTATCAGTTTCTCATGGTGTTGTCCAATACTGTTGTATCTGATTCCCATGGTGCTGTAAGACAGTGTTGTATCTGATTCCCATGGTGCTGTTCGACAGAGTTGTATCTGATTCCCATGGTGCTGTACGACAGTGTTGTATCTGATTCTCATGGTGCTGTACGACAGTGTTGTATCTGATTCCCATGGTGCTGTACGACAGAGTTGTATCTGATTCCCATGGTGCTGTACGACAATGCTGTATCAGATTCGCATGGTGTTGTACGACAATGTTGTATCAGATTCTCATGGTGCTGTACGACAGTGTTGTATCTGATTCCCATGGTGCTGTACGACAGTGTTGTATCTGATTCCCATGGTGCTGTACGAAAGTGTTGTATCTGATTCCCATGGTGCTGTACGAAAGTGTTGTATTTGATTCTCATGTTGCTGTACGACAGTGTTGTATCTGATTCTCATGGTACTGAACGACAGTGTTGTATCTCATTCTCATGGTGTTGTACAACAGTGTTGTTGCCGATTCTCATGGTGCTGTGCGACAGTGTTGTATCTGTTACTCGTGGTGCTGTACGACAACGTTGTATCTGATTCTCATGATGCTGTACGACAGTATTGTATCTGATTCTCATGGTACTGAACGACAGTGTTGTATCTCATTCTCATGGTGTTGTACGACAATGTTGTATCAGATTCTCGTGGTGCTGTACGACAATGTTGTATCTGATTCTCATGATGCTGTACGACAGTGTTGTATCTGATTCTAATTGTGCTGTATGACAGTGTTGTATCTGATTCTCATGTTGCTGTACGACAGTGTTGTTGCCGATGCTCATGGTGCTGTCCGACAGTTTTGTAGCCGATAATCATGGTGCTCTACGACACTGTTGTATCTGATTCTCATGTTGCTGTACGTCAGTGTGGTAGCCGATTCTCATAGTGCTGTACAACACAATTGTATCTGAGTCCCATGGTGCTGTACGACAATGTTGTATCAGATACTCATGGTACTGTATGACTGTGCTGCATCTGATTCTCATGGTGCTGTCCGACAGTGTTGTATCTGATTTCCATGGTGTTGTACGACAGTTTTGTATGTGAGTCCGATGGTGCTGTACGAAAGTGTAGTATCTGATTCTCATGCTGCTGTACAACACAGTTGTATCTGATTCTCATGGTGCTGTACGACATTGTTGTTTCTGATTCTCATGGTGCTGTACGACAGTGTTGTAGCCGATTCTGATGGTGCTGTACGACATTGTTGTATCTGATTGTCATGGTGCTGTACGACAGTGTTGTACCCGATTCTCATGCTGCTGTACAACACAGTTGTATCTGATTCTCATGGTGCTGTATGACAGTGTTGTATCTGATTCTCATGGTGCTGTACAACACAGTTGTATCCGATTCCCATGGTGCTGTACGACAGTGTTGTATCTGATTCTCATGGTGCTGTACGACATTGTTGTATCTGATTCTCATGTTGCTGTACGACTGTGCTGCATCTGATTCTCATGGTGCTGTACGACATTGTTGTATCTGATTCTCATGGTGCTGTACGACAGTGTTGTATCTGATTGTCATGGTGCTGCACGACAGTGTTGTATCTGATTCTCATGGTGCTGTACGACAGTGTTGTATCTGATTCTCATGGTGCTGTAGACAGTGTGGTATCTGATTCCCATGGTGATGAATGACAATGTTGTATCTGATTCTCATGGTGCTGTACGACATTGTTGTTTCTGATTCTCATGGTGCTGTACGACAGTGTTGTTTCTGATTCCCATGGTGGTGAATGACAATGTTGTATCTGATTCTCATGGTGCTGTACGACATTGTTGTTTCTGATTCTCATGGTGCTGTACGACAGTGTTGTAGCCGATTCTGATGGTGCTGTACGACATTGTTGTATCTGATTGTCATGGTGCTGTACGAGAGTGTTGCATTTGTTTCTCATGGTGCTGTACGACAATGTTGTATCTGATTCTCATGGTACTGTGCGACAGTGCTGTATCTGATTCTCGTGGTGCTGTACAACACAGTGGTATCCGATTCCCATGGTGCTGTACGACTGTGTTGCATCTGATTCCCATGGTACTGTACGACTGTGTTGCATCTGATTCCCATGGTACTGGACGACTGTGTTGCATCTGATTCCGATGGTACTGTGCGACAGTGCTGTATCTGATTCTCATGCTGCTGTACGACTGTGTTGCATCTGATTCCCATGGTACTGTACGACTGTGTTGCATCTGATTCCCATGGTACTGTACGACAGTGTTGTATCTGATTCCCATGGTGCTGTACAACACAGTTGTATCCGATTCCCATGGTGCTGTACGACAGTGTTGTATCTGATTCTCATGGTGCTGTACGACATTGTTGTATCTGATTCTCATGTTGCTGTACGACTGTGCTGCATCTGATTCTCATGGTGCTGTACGACAGTGTTGTATCTGATTCTCATGGTGATATAGACAGTGTTGTATCTGATTCGCATGGTGCTGTACGACTGTGCTGCATCTGATTCTCATGGTGCTGTACGACATTGTTGTATCTGATTCTCATGGTGCTGTACGACAGTGTTGTATCTGATTGTCATGGTGCTGCACGACAGTTGTATCTGATTCTCATGGTGCTGTACGACAGTGTTGTATCTGATTCTCATGGTGCTGTAGACAGTGTGGTATCTGATTCCCATGGTGATGAATGACAATGTTGTATCTGATTCTCATGGTGCTGTCCGACATTGTTGTTTCTGATTCTCATGGTGCTGTACGACATTGTTGTTTCTGATTCTGATGGTGCTGTACGACAGTGTTGTAGCCGATTCTGATGGTGCTGTACGACATTGTTGTATCTGATTGTCATGGTGCTGTACGAGAGTGTTGCATTTGTTTCTCATGATGCTGTACGACAATGTTGTATCTGATTCTCATGGTACTGTGCGACAGTGCTGTATCTGATTCTCGTGATGCTGTACAACACAGTGGTATCCGATTCCCATGGTGCTGTACGACTGTGTTGCATCTGATTCCCATGGTACTGTACGACTGTGTTGCATCTGATTCCCATGGTACTGGACGACTGTGTTGCATCTGATTCCCATGGTACTGTGCGACAGTGCTGTATCTGATTCTCATGCTGCTGTACGACTGTGTTGCATCTGATTCCCATGGTACTGTACGACTGTGTTGCATCTGATTCCCATGGTACTGTACGACAGTGTTGCATCTGATTCCCATGGTACTGTACGACAGTGTTGTATCTGATTCCCATGGTGCTGTCCGACTGTGTTGCATCTGATTCCCATGGTACTGTACGACTGTGTTGCATCTGATTCCCATGGTACTGTACGACAGTGTTGTATCTGATTCCCATGGTGCTGTACGACACAGTTGTATCTGATTCTCATGGTGCTGTACAACACAGTTGTATCTGATTCCCATGGTGCTGTGCGACAGTGTTGTATCAGATTCTCATGGTGCTGTACGACAATGTTGTATCTGATTCTCATGTTGCTGTACGACAGTGTTGTATCTGATTCCCATGGTGATGAATGACAATGTTCTATCTGATTCTCATGGTGCTGTACGACAGTGTTGTAGCCGATTCTCAAGGTGCTGTACAACATTGTTGTATCTGATTCTCATGGTGCTGCACCACAGTGTTGCAGCCGATTCTCATGGTGCTGTACGACAGTGTTGTATCTGATTCTCATGGTGCTGTACGACAGTGTTGTATCTGATTCCCATGGTGCTGTACAACAGTGTTGTAGCCGATTCTCATGGTGCTGTACGACATTGTTGTTTCTGATTCTCATGGTGCTGTACGACAGTGTTCTATCTGATTCTCATGGTGCTGTACGACAGTGTTGTAGCCGATTCTCAAGGTGCTGTACAACATTGTTGTATCTGATTCTCATGGTGCTGTACGACAGTGTTGTATCTGATTCTCATGGCGCTGTACAACAGTGTTGTAGCCGATTCTCATGGTGCTGTTCGACAGTGTTGTATCTGATTCCCATGGTGCTGTACGACCTTGTTGTTTCTGATTCTCATGGTGCTGTTCGACAGTGTTCTATCTGATTCTCATGGTGCTGTACGACAGTGTTGTAGCCGATTCTCAAGGTGCTGTACGACAGTGTTGTATCTGGTTCTCATTGTGCTGTACGACATTGTTGTTTCTGATTCTCATGGTGCTGTACGACAGTGTTCTATCTGATTCTAATGGTGCTGTACGACAGTGTTGTAGCCGATTCTCATGGTGCTGTTCGACAGTGTTGTATCTGATTCCCATGGTGCTGTACGACATTGTTGTTTCTGATTCTCATGGTGCTGTACGACAGTGTTGTAGCCGATTCTCAAGGTGCTGTATGACAGTGTTGTATCTGATTCTCATGGTGCTGTACGACAGTGTTGTGTCTGATTGTCATGGTGCTGTACGACATTGTTGCAGCCGGTTCTCATGGTGCTGTACAGCAGTGTTGTATCTGAGTCCCATGGTGCTGTACGACAATGTTGTATCTGATTGTCATGGTACTGTGCGACAGTGTTGTATCTGATTCTCATGGTGCTGTACGACAGTGTTGTATGTGATTCTCTTGTTGCTGTACGACAATGTTGTATCTGATTCTCATGTTGCTGTACGACAGTCTTGTATCTGATTCTCATGGTGCTGTACGACACAGTTGTATCTGATTCCCATGGTGCTGTACGACAGTGTTGTATGTGATTCTCATGTTGCTGTCCGACAATGTTGTATCTGATTCTCATGTTGCTGTACGACAGTCTTGTATCTGATTCTCATGGTGCTGTACGACACAGTTGTATCTGATTGTCATGCTGCTGTACGACAATGTTGTATCTGATTCTCATGTTGCTGTCCGACAATGTTGTATCTGATTCTCATGGTGCTGTACAACAGTGTTGCAGCCGATTCTGATGGTGCTGTACCACAGTGTTCTACCTGATTCTCGTGTTGCTGTACGACAGTATTGTATCTGATTCTCATGGTGCTGTACGACAGTGTTGTATCTGATTCTCATGGTGCTGTACGACAGTGTTGTAGCCGATTCTCAAGGTGCTGTACGACAGTGTTGTATCTGGTTCTCATTGTGCTGTACGACATTGTTGTTTCTGATTCTCATGGTGCTGTACGACAGTGTTCTATCTGATTCTCATGGTGCTGTACGTCAGTGTTCTATCTGATTCTCATGGTGCTGTACGACAGTGTTGTTTCTGATTCTCATGGTGCTGTACGACAGTGTTCTATCTGATTCTCATGGTGCTGTACGACAGTGTTGTAGCCGATTCTCAAGGTGCTGTACGACAGTGTTGGAGCCGATTCTCAAGGTGCTGTACGACAGTGTTGTATCTGATTCTCATGGTGCTGTCCAACAGTGTTGTAGCCGATTCTCATGGTGCTGTTCGACAGTGTTGTATCTGATTCCCATGGTGCTGTACGACATTGTTGTTTCTGATTCTCATGGTGCTGTACGACAGTGTTCTGTCTGATTCTCATGGTGCTGTACGACAGTGTTGTAGCCGATTCTCAAGGTGCTGTACAACATTGTTGTATCTGATTCTCATGGTGCTGTACGACAGTGTTGTATCTGATTCTCATGGCGCTGTACAACAGTGTTGTAGCCGATTCTCATGGTGCTGTTCGACAGTGTTGTATCTGATTCTCATGGTGCTGTACGACAATGTTGTATCTGGTTCTCATTGTGCTGTACGACATTGTTGTTTCTGATTCTCATGGTGCTGTACGACAGTGTTCTATCTGATTCTCATGGTGCTGTACGACAGTGTTCTATCTGATTCCCATGGTGCTGTACGACAGTGTTGTAGCCGATTCTCATGGTGCTGTTCGACAGTGTTGTATCTGATTCCCATGGTGCTGTACGACATTGTTGTTTCTGATTCTCATGGTGCTGTACGACAGTGTTCTATCTGATTCTCATGGTGCTGTACGACAGTGTTGTAGCCGATTCTCAAGGTGCTGTACGACAGTGTTGTATCTGATTCTCATGGTGCTGTACGACAGTGTTGTGTCTGATTGTCATGGTGCTGTACGACATTGTTGCAGCCGGTTCTCATGGTGCTGTACAACAGTGTTGTATCTGAGTCCCATGGTGCTGTCCGACAATGTTGTATCTGATTCTCATGGTACTGTGCGACAGTGTTGTATCTGATTCTCATGGTGCTGTACGACACAGTTGTATCTGATTCCCATGGTGCTGTACGACAGTGTTGTATGTGATTCTCATGTTGCTGTACGACAATGTTGTATCTGATTCTCATGTTGCTGTACGACAGTCTTGTATCTGATTCTCATGGTGCTGTACGACACAGTTGTATCTGATTCCCATGGTGCTGTACGACAGTGTTGTATGTGATTCTCATGTTGCTGTACGACAATGTTGTATCTGATTCTCATGTTGCTGTACGACAGTCTTGTATCTGATTCTCATGGTGCTGTACGACACAGTTGTATCTGATTCCCATGGTGCTGTGCGACAGTCTTGTATCTGATTCTCATGGTGCTGTACGACAATGTTGTATCTGATTCTCATGTTGCTGTGCAACAGTGTTGCAGCCGATTCTCATGGTGCTGTACGAAAGTGTTGTATCTGATTGTCATGCTGCTGTACGACAATGTTGTATCTGATTCTCATGTTGCTGTACGACAGTGTTGTATGTGATTCTCATGATGCTGTCCGACAATGTTGTATCTGATTCTCATGGTGCTGTACAACAGTGTTGTATCTGATTCTCATGGTGCTGTACGACATTGTTGCAGCCGGTTCTCATGGTGCTGTACGACAGTGTTGTATCTGATTCTCATGGTGCTATACGACAGTGTTGTATCTGATTCTCATGGTGCTGTACGACAGTGTTGTATCTGATTCTCATGTTGCTGTGCAACAGTGTTGCAGCCGATTCTCATGGTGCTGTACGAAAGTGTTGTATCTGATTCTCATGCTGCTGTACGACAGTGTTGTATGTGATTCTCATGATGCTGTCCGACAATGTTGTATCTGATTCTCATGGTGCTGTACAACAGTGTTGTATCTGATTCTCATGGTGCTGTACGACAGTGTTGCATCAGATTCTCATGGTGCTGTACGACATTGTTGCAGCCGGTTCTCATGGTGCTGTACGACAGTGTTGTATCTGATTCTCATGGTGCTATACGACAGTGTTGTATCTGATTCTCATGGTGCTGTACGACAGTGTTGTATCTGATTCTCATGGTGCTATACGACAGTGTTGTATCTGATTCTCATGGTGCTATACGACAGTGTTGTATCTGATTCTCATGGTGCTATACGACAGTGTTCTATCTGATTCTCATGGTGCTGTACGACAGTGTTGCATCAGATTCTCATGGTGCTGTACGACAGTGTTGTTTCTGATTCTCATGGTGCTGTACGACATTGTTGTATCTGATTCTCATGGTGCTGTACGACAGTGTTGTATCTGATTCTCATGGTGCTGTACGACAGTGTTGCATCAGATTCTCATGGTGCTGTACGACAGTGTTGTTTCTGATTCTCATGGTGCTGTCCGACAGTGTTGTATCTGATTCTCATGGTGCTGTACGACATTGTTGCAGCCGGTTCTCATGGTGCTGTACGACAGTGTTGTATCTGATTCTCATGGTGCTGTCCGACAGTGTTGTATCTGATTGTCATGGTGCTGTACGACACTGTTGTATCTGATTCTCATGTTGCTGTACGATTGTGCTGCATCTGATTCTCATGGTGCTGTACGACACTGTTGTATCTGATTCTCATGGTGATGTAGACAGTGTTGTATCTGATTCGCATGGTGCTGTACGACTGTGCTGCATCTGATTCTCATGGTGCTGTACGACATTGTTGTATCTGATTCTCATGGTGCTGTACGACAGTGTTGTATCTGATTCTCATGGTGCTGTACGACAGTGTTGTATCTGATTGTCATGGTGCTGTACGACAGTGTTGTATCTGATTCTCATGGTGCTGTACGACAGTGTTGTATCTGATTCTCATGGTGCTGTAGACAGTGTGGTATCTGATTCCCATGGTGATGAATGACAATGTTGTATCTGATTCTCATGGTGCTGTACGACATTGTTGTTTCTGATTCTCATGGTGCTGTACGACAGTGTTGTATCTGATTCCCATGGTGGTGAATGACAATGTTGTATCTGATTCTCATGGTACTGTACGACATTGTTGTTTCTGATTCTCATGGTGCTGTACGACAGTGTTGTAGCCGATTCTGATGGTGCTGTACGACATTGTTGTATCTGATTGTCATGGTGCTGTACGAGAGTGTTGCATTTGTTTCTCATGGGGCTGTACGACAATGTTGTATCTGATTCTCATGGTACTGTGCGACAGTGCTGTTTCTGATTCTCGTGGTGCTGTACAACACAGTGGTATCCGATTCCCATGGTGCTGTACGACTGTGTTGCATCTGATTCCCATGGTACTGTACGACTGTGTTGCATCTGATTCCCATGGTACTGGACGACTGTGTTGCATCTGATTCCCATGGTACTGTGCGACAGTGCTGTATCTGATTCTCATGCTGCTGTACGACTGTGTTGCATCTGATTCCCATGGTACTGTACGACTGTGTTGCATCTGATTCCCATGGTACTGTACGACTGTGTTGCATCTGATTCCCATGGTACTGTACGACAGTGTTGTATCTGATTCCCATGGTACTGTACGACAGTGTTGTATCTGATTCCCATGATGCTGTACGACAGTGTTGCATCTGATTCCCATGGTACTGTACGACTGTGTTGCATCTGATTCCCATGGTACTGTACGACAGTGTTGTATCTGATTCCCATGGTGCTGTCCGACTGTGTTGCATCTGATTCCCATGGTACTGTACGACTGTGTTGCATCTGATTCCCATGGTAATGTACGACAGTGTTGTATCTGATTCCCATGGTGCTGTACGACAGTTGTATCTGATTCTCATGGTGCTGTACAACACAGTTGTATCTGATTCCCATGGTGCTGTGCGACAGTGTTGTATCTGATTCTCATGGTGCTGTACGACACAGTTGTATCTGATTCCCATGGTGCTGTGCGACTGTGCTGCATCTGATTCTCATGGTGCTGTACGACAGTGTTGTATCTGATTCTCATGGTGATGTAGACAGTGTTGTATCCGATTCGCATGGTGCTGTACGACTGTGCTGCATCTGATTCTCATGGTGCTGTACGACATTGTTGTATCTGATTCTCATGGTGCTGTACGACAGTGTTGTATCTGATTGTCATGGTGCTGTACGACAGTGTTGTATCTGATTCTCATGGTGCTGTACGACAGTGTTGTATCTGATTCTCATGGTGCTGTACGACATTGTTGTTTCTGATTCTCATGGTGCTGTACGACAGTGTTGTATCTGATTCCCATGGTGGTGAATGACAATGTTGTATCTGATTCTCATGGTGCTGTACGACATTGTTGTTTCTGATTCTCATGGTGCTGTACGACAGTGTTGTAGCCGATTCTGATGGTGCTGTACGACATTGTTGTATCTGATTGTCATGGTGCTGTACGAGAGTGTTGCATTTGTTTCTCATGGTGCTGTACGACAATGTTGTATCTGATTCTCATGGTACTGTGCGACAGTGCTGTATCTGATTCTCGTGGTTCTGTACAACACAGTGGTATCCGATTCCCATGGTGCTGTACGACTGTGTTGCATCTGATTCCCATGGTACTGTACGACTGTGTTGCATCTGATTCCCATGGTACTGGACGACTGTGTTGCATCTGATTCCCATGGTACTGTGCGACAGTGCTGTATCTGATTCTCATGCTGCTGTACGACTGTGTTGCACCTGATTCCCATGGTACTGTACGACTGTGTTGCATCTGATTCCCATGGTACTGTACGACTGTGTTGCATCTGATTCCCATGGTACTGTACGACAGTGTTGTATCTGATTCCCATGGTGCTGTCCGACTGTGTTGCATCTGATTCCCATGGTACTGTACGACTGTGTTGCATCTGATTCCCATGGTACTGTACGACAGTGTTGTATCTGATTCCCATGGTGCTGTACGACACAGTTGTATCTGATTCTCATGGTGCTGTACAACACAGTTGTATCTGATTCCCATGGTGCTGTACGACAGTGTTGTATCTGATTCTCATGGTGCTGTACGACACAGTTGTATCTGATTCCCATGGTGCTGTGCGACAGTGTTGTATCTGATTCTCATGGTGCTATACGACAGTGTTCTATCTGATTCTCATGGTGCTGTACGACAGTGTTGCATCAGATTCTCATGGTGCTGTACGACAGTGTTGTTTCTGATTCTCATGGTGCTGTACGACATTGTTGTATCTGATTCTCATGGTGCTGTACGACAGTGTTGTATCTGATTCTCATGGTGCTGTACGACAGTGTTGCATCAGATTCTCATGGTGCTGTACGACAGTGTTGTTTCTGATTCTCATGGTGCTGTCCGACAGTGTTGTATCTGATTCTCATGGTGCTGTACGACATTGTTGCAGCCGGTTCTCATGGTGCTGTACGACAGTGTTGTATCTGATTCTCATGGTGCTGTCCGACAGTGTTGTATCTGATTGTCATGGTGCTGTACAACACTGTTGTATCTGATTCTCATGTTGCTGTACGATTGTGCTGCATCTGATTCTCATGGTGCTGTACGACACTGTTGTATCTGATTCTCATGGTGATGTAGACAGTGTTGTATCTGATTCGCATGGTGCTGTACGACTGTGCTGCATCTGATTCTCATGGTGCTGTACGACATTGTTGTATCTGATTCTCATGGTGCTGTACGACAGTGTTGTATCTGATTGTCATGGTGCTGTACGACAGTGTTGTATCTGATTCTCATGGTGCTGTACGACAGTGTTGTATCTGATTCTCATGGTGCTGTAGACAGTGTGGTATCTGATTCCCATGGTGATGAATGACAATGTTGTATCTGATTCTCATGGTGCTGTACGACATTGTTGTTTCTGATTCTCATGGTGCTGTACGACAGTGTTGTATCTGATTCCCATGGTGGTGAATGACAATGTTGTATCTGATTCTCATGGTGCTGTACGACATTGTTGTTTCTGATTCTCATGGTGCTGTACGACAGTGTTGTAGCCGATTCTGATGGTGCTGTACGACATTGTTGTATCTGATTGTCATGGTGCTGTACGAGAGTGTTGCATTTGTTTCTCATGGGGCTGTACGACAATGTTGTATCTGATTCTCATGGTACTGTGCGACAGTGCTGTTTCTGATTCTCGTGGTGCTGTACAACACAGTGGTATCCGATTCCCATGGTGCTGTACGACTGTGTTGCATCTGATTCCCATGGTACTGTACGACTGTGTTGCATCTGATTCCCATGGTACTGGACGACTGTGTTGCATCTGATTCCCATGGTACTGTGCGACAGTGCTGTATCTGATTCTCATGCTGCTGTACGACTGTGTTGCATCTGATTCCCATGGTACTGTACGACTGTGTTGCATCTGATTCCCATGGTACTGTACGACTGTGTTGCATCTGATTCCCATGGTACTGTACGACAGTGTTGTATCTGATTCCCATGATGCTGTACGACAGTGTTGCATCTGATTCCCATGGTACTGTACGACTGTGTTGCATCTGATTCCCATGGTACTGTACGACAGTGTTGTATCTGATTCCCATGGTGCTGTCCGACTGTGTTGCATCTGATTCCCATGGTACTGTACGACTGTGTTGCATCTGATTCCCATGGTAATGTACGACAGTGTTGTATCTGATTCCCATGGTGCTGTACGACAGTTGTATCTGATTCTCATGGTGCTGTACAACACAGTTGTATCTGATTCCCATGGTGCTGTGCGACAGTGTTGTATCTGATTCTCATGGTGCTGTACGACACAGTTGTATCTGATTCCCATGGTGCTGTGCGACTGTGCTGCATCTGATTCTCATGGTGCTGTACGACAGTGTTGTATCTGATTCTCATGGTGATGTAGACAGTGTTGTATCTGATTCGCATGGTGCTGTACGACTGTGCTGCATCTGATTCTCATGGTGCTGTACGACATTGTTGTATCTGATTCTCATGGTGCTGTACGACAGTGTTGTATCTGATTGTCATGGTGCTGTACGACAGTGTTGTATCTGATTCTCATGGTGCTGTACGACAGTGTTGTATCTGATTCTCATGGTGCTGTACGACATTGTTGTTTCTGATTCTCATGGTGCTGTACGACAGTGTTGTATCTGATTCCCATGGTGGTGAATGACAATGTTGTATCTGATTCTCATGGTGCTGTACGACATTGTTGTTTCTGATTCTCATGGTGCTGTACGACAGTGTTGTAGCCGATTCTGATGGTGCTGTACGACATTGTTGTATCTGATTGTCATGGTGCTGTACGAGAGTGTTGCATTTGTTTCTCATGGTGCTGTACGACAATGTTGTATCTGATTCTCATGGTACTGTGCGACAGTGCTGTATCTGATTCTCGTGGTGCTGTACAACACAGTGGTATCCGATTCCCATGGTGCTGTACGACTGTGTTGCATCTGATTCCCATGGTACTGTACGACTGTGTTGCATCTGATTCCCATGGTACTGGACGACTGTGTTGCATCTGATTCCCATGGTACTGTGCGACAGTGCTGTATCTGATTCTCATGCTGCTGTACGACTGTGTTGCACCTGATTCCCATGGTACTGTACGACTGTGTTGCATCTGATTCCCATGGTACTGTACGACTGTGTTGCATCTGATTCCCATGGTACTGTACGACAGTGTTGTATCTGATTCCCATGGTGCTGTCCGACTGTGTTGCATCTGATTCCCATGGTACTGTACGACTGTGTTGCATCTGATTCCCATGGTACTGTACAACAGTGTTGTATCTGATTCCCATGGTGCTGTACGACACAGTTGTATCTGATTCTCATGGTGCTGTACAACACAGTTGTATCTGATTCCCATGGTGCTGTACGACAGTGTTGTATCTGATTCTCATGGTGCTGTACGACACAGTTGTATCTGATTCCCATGGTGCTGTGCGACAGTGTTGTATCTGATTCTCATGGTGCTGTACAACACAGTTGTATCTGATTCCCATGGTGCTGTGCGACAGTGTTGTATCAGATTCTCATGGTGCTGTACGACAATGTTGTATCTGATTCTCATGTTGCTGTACGACAGTGTTGTATCTGATTCCCATGGTGATGAATGACAATGTTCTATCTGATTCTCATGGTGCTGTACGACAGTGTTGTAGCCGATTCTCAAGGTGCTGTACAACATTGTTGTATCTGATTCTCATGGTGCTGTACGACATTGTTGTTTCTGATTCTCATGTTGCTGTACAACAGTGTTGCAGCCGATTCTCATGGTGCTGTACGACAGTGTTGTATCTGATTCTCATGGTGCTGTACGACAGTGTTCTATCTGATTCTCATGGTGCTGTACGACAGTGTTGTAGCCGATTCTCAAGGTGCTGTATGACAGTGTTGTATCAGATTCGCATGGTGCTGTACGACAGTGTTGTAGCCGATTCTCATGGTGCTGTTCGACAGTGTTGTATCTGATTCTCATGGTGCTGTACGACAGTGTTGTAGCCGATTCTCATGGTGCTGTTCGACAGTGTTGTATCTGATTCTCATGGTGCTGTACGACAGTGTTGTATCTGATTCGCATGGTGCTGTACGACAGTGTTGTAGCCGATTCTCATGGTGCTGTTCGACAGTGTTGTATCTGATTCTCATGGTGCTGTTCGACAGTGTTGTATCTGATTCTCATGGTGCTGTACGACAGTGTTGTATCTGATTCGCATGGTGCTGTACGACAGTGTTGTAGCCGATTCTCATGGTGCTGTTCGACAGTGTTGTATCTGATTCCCATGGTGCTGTACGACATTGTTCTATCTGATTCTCATGGTGCTGTACGACAGTGTTGTAGCCGATTCTCAAGGTGCTGTATGACAGTGTTGTATCTGATTCTCATGGTGCTGTACGACAGTGTTGTGTCTGATTCTCATGTTGCTGTACGACAATGTTGTATCTGATTCTCATGTTGCTGTACGACAGTCTTGTATCTGATTCTCATGGTGCTGTACGACACAGTTGTATCTGATTCCCATGGTGCTGTACGACAATGTTGTATCTGATTCTCATGGTGCTGTACGACAGTGTTGTTTGTGATTCTCATGTTGCTGTCCGACAATGTTGTATCTGATTCTCATGTTGCTGTACGACAGTCTTGTATCTGATTCTCATGGTGCTGTACGACACAGTTGTATCTGATTGTCATGCTGCTGTACGACAATGTTGTATCTGATTCTCATGTTGCTGTACGACAGTGTTGTATGTGATTCTCATGATGCTGTCCGACAATGTTGTATCTGATTCTCATGGTGCTGTACAACAGTGGTGCAGCCGATTCTCATGGTGCTGTACGACAGTGTTCTACCTGATTCTCGTGTTGCTGTACGACAGTATTGTATCTGATTCTCATGGTGCTGTACGACAGTGTTGTAGCCGATTCTCAAGGTGCTGTACGACAGTGTTGTATCTGATTCTCATTGTGCTGTACGACATTGTTGTTTCTGATTCTCATGGTGCTGTACGACAGTGTTCTATCTGATTTTCATGGTGCTGTACGACAGTGTTCTATCTGATTCTCATGGTGCTGTACGACAGTGTTGTAGCCGATTCTCATGGTGCTGTTCGACAGTGTTGTATCTGATTCCCATGGTGCTGTACGACATTGTTGTTTCTGATTCTCATGGTGCTGTACGACAGTGTTCTATCTGATTCTCATGGTGCTGTACGACAGTGTTGTAGCCGATTCTCAAGGTGCTGTACGACAGTGTTGTATCTGATTCTCATGGTGCTGTACGACAGTGTTGTGTCTGATTGTCATGGTGCTGTACGACATTGTTGCAGCCGGTTCTCATGGTGCTGTACAACAGTGTTGTATCTGAGTCCCATGGTGCTGTCCGACAATGTTGTATCTGATTCTCATGGTACTGTGCGACAGTGTTGTATCTGATTCTCATGGTGCTGTACGACACAGTTGTATCTGATTCCCATGGTGCTGTACGACAGTGTTGTATGTGATTCTCATGTTGCTGTACGACAATGTTGTATCTGATTCTCATTTTGCTGTACGACAGTCTTGTATCTGATTCTCATGGTGCTGTACGACACAGTTGTATCTGATTCCCATGCTGCTGTACGACAGTGTTGTATGTGATTCTCATGTTGCTGTACGACAATGTTGTATCTGATTCTCATGTTGCTGTACGACAGTCTTGTATCTGATTCTCATGGTGCTGTACGACAGTGTTGTATGTGATTCTCATGATGCTGTCCGACAATGTTGTATCTGATTCTCATGGTGCTGTACAACAGTGTTGCAGCCGATTCTCATGGTGCTGTACGACAGTGTTCTACCTGATTCTCATGTTGCTGTACGACAGTATTGTATCTGATTCTCATGGTGCTGTACGACAGTGTTGTATCTGATTCTCATGGTGCTGTACGACAGTGTTGCATCAGATTCTCATGGTGCTGTACGACATTGTTGCAGCCGGTTCTCATGGTGCTGTACGACAGTGTTGTATCTGATTCTCATGGTGCTATACGACAGTGTTGTATCTGATTCTCATGGTGCTGTACGACATTGTTGTATCTGATTCTCATGGTGCTGTACGACAGTGTTGTATCTGATTCTCATGGTGCTGTACGACAGTGTTGCATCAGATTCTCATGGTGCTGTACGACAGTGTTGTTTCTGATTCTCATGGTGCTGTCCGACAGAGTTGTATCTGATTCTCATGGTGCTGTACGACATTGTTGCAGCCGGTTCTCATGGTGCTGTACGACAGTGTTGTATCTGATTCTCATGGTGCTGTACGACAGTGTTGTATCTGATTCTCATGGTGCTGTACGACAGTGTTGTATCTGATTCTCTTGGTGCTGTATGACAGTGTTGTATCTGATTCCCATGGTGCTGTACGACAGTCTTGTATCTGATTCTCATGGTGATGTAGACAGTGTTGTATCTGATTCGCATGGTGCTGTACGACTGTGCTGCATCTGATTCTCATGGTGCTGTACGACATTGTTGTATCTGATTCTCATGGTGCTGTACGACAGTGTTGTATCTGATTGTCATGGTGCTGTACGACAGTGTTGTATCTGATTCTCATGGTGCTGTACGACAGTGTTGTATCTGATTCTCATGGTGCTGTACGACATTGTTGTTTCTGATTCTCATGGTGCTGTACGACAGTGTTGTATCTGATTCCCATGGTGGTGAATTGCAATGTTGTATCTGATTCTGATGGTGCTGTACGACATTGTTGTTTCTGATTCTCATGGTGCTGTACGACAGTGTTGTAGCCGATTCTGATGGTGCTGTACGACATTGTTGTATCTGATTGTCATGGTGCTGTACGAGAGTGTTGCATTTGTTTCTCATGGTGCTGTACGACAATGTTGTATCTGATTCTCATGGTACTGTGCGACAGTGCTGTATCTGATTCTCGTGGTGCTGTACAACACAGTGGTATCCGATTCCCATGGTGCTGTACGACTGTGTTGCATCTGATTCCCATGGTACTGTACGACTGTGTTGCATCTGATTCCCATGGTACTGGACGACTGTGTTGCATCTGATTCCCATGGTACTGTGCGACAGTGCTGTATCTGATTCTCATGCTGCTGTACGACTGTGTTGCACCTGATTCCCATGTTACTGTACGACTGTGTTGCATCTGATTCCCATGGTACTGTACGAATGTGTTGCATCTGATTCCCATGGTACTGTACGACAGTGTTGTATCTGATTCCCATGGTGCTGTCCGACTGTGTTGCATCTGATTCCCATGGTACTGTACGACTGTGTTGCATCTGATTCCCATGGTACTGTACGACAGTGTTGTATCTGATTCCCATGGTGCTGTACGACACAGTTGTATCTGATTCTCATGGTGCTGTACAACACAGTTGTATCTGATTCCCATGGTGCTGTACGACAGTGTTGTATCTGATTCTCATGGTGCTGTACGACACAGTTGTATCTGATTCCCATGGTGCTGTGCGACAGTGTTGTATCTGATTCTCATGGTGCTGTACAACACAGTTGTATCTGATTCCCATGGTGCTGTACGACAGTGTTGTATCAGATTCTCATGGTGCTGTACGACAATGTTGTATCTGATTCTCATGTTGCTGTACGACAGTGTTGTATCTGATTCCCATGGTGATGAATGACAATGTTCTATCTGATTCTCATGGTGCTGTACGACAGTGTTGTAGCCGATTCTCAAGGTGCTGTACAACATTGTTGTATCTGATTCTCATGGTGCTGTTCGACAGTGTTGTATCTGATTCCCATGGTGCTGTACGACATTGTTGTTTCTGATTCTCATGTTGCTGTACAACAGTGTTGCAGCCGATTCTCATGGTGCTGTACGACAGTGTTGTATCTGATTCTCATGGTGCTGTACGACAGTGTTCTATCTGATTATCATGGTGCTGTACGACAGTGTTGTAGCCGATTCTCAAGGTGCTGTACAACATTGTTGTATCTGATTCTCATGGTGCTGTACGACAGTGTTGTATCTGATTCTCATGGTGCTGTACGACAGTGTTGTAGCCGATTCTCATGGTGCTGTTCGACAGTGTTGTATCTGATTCTCATGGTGCTGTACGACAGTGTTGTAGCCGATTCTCATGGTGCTGTTCGACAGTGTTGTATCTGATTCTCATGGTGCTGTACGACAGTGTTGTAGCCGATTCTCAAGGTGCTGTATGACAGTGTTGTATCTGATTCTCATGGTGCTGTACGACAGTGTTGTGTCTGATTGTCATGGTGCTGTACGACAGTCTTGTATCTGATTCTCATGGTGCTGTACGACACAGTTGTATCTGATTGTCATGCTGCTGTACGACAATGTTGTATCTGATTCTCATGTTGCTGTACGACAGTGTTGTATGTGATTCTCATGATGCTGTCCGACAATGTTGTATCTGATTCTCATGGTGCTGTACAACAGTGTTGCAGCCGATTCTCATGGTGCTGTACGACAGTGTTGTATCTGATTCTCATGGTGCTGTACGACAGTGTTGCATCAGATTCTCATGGTGCTGTACGACAGTGTTGTTTCTGATTCTCATGGTGCTGTACGACATTGTTGTATCTGATTCTCATGGTGCTGTACGACAGTGTTGTATCTGATTCTCATGGTGCTGTACGACAGTGTTGCATCAGATTCTCATGGTGCTGTACGACATTGTTGCAGCCGGTTCTCATGGTGCTGTACGACAGTGTTGTATCTGATTCTCATGGTGCTGTACGACAGTGTTGTATCTGATTCTCATGGTGCTGTACGACAGTGTTGTATCTGATTCTCATGGTGCTGTATGACAGTGTTGTATCTGATTCCCATGGTGCTGTACGACAGTCTTGTATCTGAGTCCCATGGTGCTGTACGACAATGTTGTATCTGATTCTCATGGTACTGTGCGACAGTGCTGTATGTGATTCTCATGTTGCTGTACGACAGTGTTGTATCTGATTCTCATGGTACTGAACGACAGTGTTGTATCTCATTCTCATGGTGTTGTACAACAGTGTTGTTGCCGATTCTCATGGTGCTGTGCGACAGTGTTGTATCTGTTACTCGTGGTGCTGTACGACAATGTTGTATCTGATTCTCATGATGCTGTACGACAGTGTTGTATCTCATTCTCATGGTGTTGTACGACAATGTTGTATCAGATTCTCATGGTGCTGTGCGACAGTGTTGTATCTGTTACTCATGGTGCTGTACGACAATGTTGTATCTGATTCTAATGGTGCTGTATGACAGTGTTGTATCTGATTCTCATGTTGCTGTATGACAGTGTTGTTGCCGATGCTCATGGTGCTGTCCGACAGTTTTGTAGCCGATAATCATGGTGCTGTACGACACTGTTGTATGTGATTCTGATGTTGCTGTACGTCAGTGTGGTAGCCGATTCTCATGGTGCTGTACAACACAATTGTATCTGAGTCCCATGGTGCTGTATGACAATGTTGTATCAGATTCTCATGGTACTGTACGACTGTGCTGCATCTGATTCTCATGGTGCTGTCCGACTGTGTTGTATCTGATTCCCATGGTGTTGTACGACAGTTTTGTATGTGAGTCCGATGGTGCTGTACGACAATGTTGTATCTTATTCTCATGCTGCTGTACAACACAGTTGTATCTGATTCCCATGGTGCTGTACGACAGTGTTGTATCTGATTCTCATGGTGCTGTACGACACAGTTGTATCTGATTCCCATGGTGCTGTGCGACAGTGTTGTATCTGATTCTCATGGTGCTGTACAACACAGTTGTATCTGATTCCCATGGTGCTGTGCGACAGTGTTGTATCAGATTCTCATGGTGCTGTACGACAATGTTGTATCTGATTCTCATGTTGCTGTACGACAGTGTTGTATCTGATTCCCATGGTGATGAATGACAATGTTCTATCTGATTCTCATGATGCTGTACGACAGTGTTGTAGCCGATTCTCAAGGTGCTGTACAACATTGTTGCATCTGATTCTCATGGTGCTGTTCGACAGTGTTGTATCTGATTCCCATGGTGCTGTACGACATTGTTGTTTCTGATTCTCATGTTGCTGTACAACAGTGTTGCAGCCGATTCTCATGGTGCTGTACGACAGTGTTGTATCTGATTCTCATGGTGCTGTACGACAGTGTTCTATCTGATTCTCATGGTGCTGTACGACATTGTTGTAGCCGATTCTCAAGGTGCTGTACAACATTGTTGTATCTGATTCTCATGGTGCTGTACGACAGTGTTGTATCTGATTCTCATGGTGCTGTACAACAGTGTTGTAGCCGATTCTCATGGTGCTGTTCGACAGTGTTGTATCTGATTCTCATGGTGCTGTACGACAGTGTTGTAGCCGATTCTCATGGTGCTGTTCGACAGTGTTGTATCTGATTCCCATGGTGCTGTACGACATTGTTGTTTCTGATTCTCATGGTGCTGTACGACAGTGTTCTATCTGATTCTCATGGTGCTGTACGACAGTGTTGTAGCCGATTCTCAAGGTGCTGTATGACAGTGTTGTATCTGATTCTCATGGTGCTGTACGACAGTGTTGTGTCTGATTGTCATGGTGCTGTACGACATTGTTGCAGCCGGTTCTCATGGTGCTGTACAACAGTGTTGTATCTGAGTCCCATGGTGCTGTACGACAATGTTGTATCTGATTGTCATGGTACTGTGCGACAGTGTTGTATCTGATTCTCATGGTGCTGTACAACAGTGTTGTATCTGATTCTCATGTTGCTGTACGACAGTCTTGTATCTGATTCTCATGGTGCTGTACGACACAGTTGTATCTGATTCCCATGGTGCTGTACGACAGTGTTGTTTGTGATTCTCATGTTGCTGTACGACAGTGTTGTATGTGATTCTCATGATGCTGTCCGACAATGTTGTATCTGATTCACATGTTGCTGTAGGACAGTCTTGTATCTGATTCTCATGGTGCTGTACGACACAGTTGTATCTGATTGTCATGCTGCTGTACGACAATGTTGTATGTGATTCTCATGATGCTGTCCGACAATGTTGTATCTGATTCTCATGGTGCTGTACAAAAGTGTTGCAGCCGATTCTCATGGTGCTGTACGACAGTGTTCTACCTGATTCTCGTGTTGCTGTACGACAGTATTGTATCTGATTCTCATGGTTCTGTACGACAGTGTTGTATCTGATTCTCATGGTGCTGTACGACAGTGTTGTAGCCGATTCTCAAGGTGCTGTACGACAGTGTTGTATCTGATTCTCATTGTGCTGTACGACATTGTTGTTTCTGATTCTCATGGTGCTGTACGACAGTGTTCTATCTGATTCTCATGGTGCTGTACGACAGTGTTCTATCTGATTCTCATGGTGCTGTACGACAGTGTTGTAGCCGATTCTCAAGGTGCTGTACGACAGTGTTGTATCTGATTCTCATGGTGCTGTACGACAGTGTTGTGTCTGATTGTCATGGTGCTGTACGACATTGTTGCAGCCGGTTCTCATGGTGCTGTACGACAGTGTTGTATCTGATTCTCATGGTGCTGTACGACAGTGTTGTATCTGATTCTCATGGTGCTGTCCGACAATGTTGTATCTGATTCTCATGGTACTGTGCGACAGTGTTGTATCTGATTCTCATGGTGCTGTACGACACAGTTGTATCTGATTCCCATGGTGCTGTACGACAGTGTTGTATCTGATTCTCATGTTGCTGTACGACAGTCTTGTATCTGATTCTCATGTTGCTGTACGACAATGTTGTATCTGATTCTCATGTTGCTGTACGACAGTCTTGTATCTGATTCTCATGGTGCTGTACAACAGTGTTGCAGCCGATTCTCATGGTGCTGTACGACAGTGTTCTACCTGATTCTCATGTTGCTGTACGACAGTATTGTATCTGATTCTCATGGTGCTGTACGACAGTGTTGTATCTGATTCTCATGGTGCTGTACGACAGTGTTGCATCAGATTCTCATGGTGCTGTACGACATTGTTGCAGCCGGTTCTCATGGTGCTGTACGACAGTGTTGTATCTGATTCTCATGGTGCTATACGACAGTGTTGTATCTGATTCTCATGGTGCTGTACGACAGTGTTCTATCTGATTCTCATGGTGCTGTACGACAGTGTTGCATCAGATTCTCATGGTGCTGTACGACAGTGTTGTTTCTGATTCTCATGGTGCTGTACGACATTGTTGTATCTGATTCTCATGGTGCTGTACGACAGTGTTGTATCTGATTCTCATGGTGCTGTACGACAGTGTTGTATCTGATTCTCATGGTGCTGTACGACAGTGTTGTATCTGATTCTCATGGTGCTGTATGACAGTGTTGTATCTGATTCCCATGGTGCTGTACGACAGTCTTGTATCTGAGTCCCATGGTGCTGTACGACAATGTTGTATCTGATTCTCATGGTACTGTGCGACAGTGCTGTATGTGATTCTCATGTTGCTGTACGACAGTGTTGTATCTGATTCTCATGGTACTGAACGACAGTGTTGTATCTCATTCTCATGGTGTTGTACAACAGTGTTGTTGCCGATTCTCATGGTGCTGTACGACAATGTTGTATCTGATTCTCATGATGCTGTACGACAGTGTTGTATCTGATTCTCATGGTACTGAACGACAGTGTTGTATCTCATTCTCATGGTGTTGTACGACAATGTTGTATCAGATTCTCATGGTGCTGTGCGACAGTGTTGTATCTGTTACTCATGGTGCTGTACGACAATGTTGTATCTGATTCTAATGGTGCTGTATGACAGTGTTGTATCTGATTCTCATGTTGCTGTACGACAGTGTTGTTGCCGATGCTCATGGTGCTGTCCGACAGTTTTGTAGCCGATAATCATGGTGCTGTACGACACTGTTGTACGTGATTCTCATGTTGCTGTACGTCAGTGTGGTAGCCGATTCTCATGGTGCTGTACAACACAATTGTATCTGAGTCCCATGGTGCTGTATGACAATGTTGTATCAGATTCTCATGGTACTGTACGACTGTGCTGCATCTGATTCTCATGGTGCTGTCCGACTGTGTTGTATCTGATTCCCATGGTGTTGTACGACAGTTTTGTATGTGAGTCCGATGGTGCTGTACGACAATGTTGTATCTTATTCTCATGCTGCTGTACAACACAGTTGTATCTGATTCTCACGGTGCTGTATGACAGTGTTGTATCTGATTCTCATGCTGCTGTACAACACAGTTGTATCCGATTCCCATGGTGCTGTACGACAGTGTTGTATCTGATTCTCATGGTGCTGTACGACATTGTTGTATCTGATTCTCATGTTGCTGTACAACAGTGTTGTAGTCGATTCTACTGGTGCTGTACGACAGTGTTGTATCTGATTCTCATATTGCTGTACGACAGTGTTGTATCTGATTCCCATGGTGCTGTACAACAATGTTGTATCTGATTCTCATGTTGCTGTACAACAGTGTTGTGGTCGATTCTACTGGTGCTGTACGACAGTGTTGTTCCTGATTCTCGTGGTGCTGTGCGACAGTGTTGTATCTGATTCTCATGTTGCTGTACGACAGTGTTGTATATGATTCTCATGTTGCTGTACGACAGTGTTGTTCCTGATTCTCATGGTGCTGTATGACAGTGTTGTAGCCGATGCTCATGTTGCTGTCCGACATTGTTGTATCTGATTCTCATATTGCTGTACGACAGTGTTGTATCTGATTCCCATGGTGCTGTACAACAATGTTGTATCTGATTCTCATGTTGCTGTACAACAGTGTTGTAGTCGATTCTACTGGTGCTGTACGACAGTGTTGTTCCTGATTCTCGTGGTGCTGTACGACAGTGTTGTATCTGATTCTCATGGTGTTGTTCCACAGTGTTGTATCTGATTCTCATGGTGCTGTAGGACTTGTTGTCCCTGATTATCAGGGTGCTGTACACATGTTTTGTACCTGATGCTCAAGGTGCTGCATGGCAGTGTTGTATCTGATACCCATGGTGCTGTACGACAGTGTTGTATGTGATTCTCATGTTGCTGTACGACAATGTTGTATCTGATTCTCATGTTGCTGTTCGACAGTCTCGTATCTGATTCTCATGGTGCTGTACGACACAGTTGTATCTGATTCTCATGGTGCTGTGCGACAATGTGGTATCTGTTTCCCGTGGTGATGTGCAACAGTGTTGCAGCCGATTCTCATGGTGCTGTACGAAAGTGTTGTATCTGATTGTCATGCTGCTGTACGACAATGTTGTATCTGATTCTCATGTTGCTGTACGACAGTGTTGTATGTGATTCTCATGATGCTGTCCGACAATGTTGTATCTGATTCTCATGGTGCTGTACAACAGTGTTGCAGCCGATTCTCATGGTGCTGTACGACAGTGTTCTACCTGATTCTCGTGTTGCTGTACGACAGTATTGTATCTGATTCTCATGGTGCTGTACGACAGTGTTGTATCTGATTCTCATGGTGCTGTACGACAGTGTTGTAGCTGATTTTCAAGGTGCTGTACGACAGTGTTGTATCTGGTTCTCATTGTGCTGTACGACATTGTTGTTTCTGATTCTCATGGTGCTGTACGACAGTGTTGTATGTGATTCTCATGGTGCTGATCGACAGTGTTGTAGCTGATTTTCAAGGTGCTGTACGACAGTGTTGTATCTGGTTCTCATTGTGCTGTACGACATTGTTGTTTCTGATTCTCATTGTGCTGTACGACATTGTTGTTTCTGATTCTCATGGTGCTGTACAACAGTGTTGTTGCCGATTCTCATGGTGCTGTGCGACAGTGTTGTATCTGTTACTCGTGGTGCTGTACGACAATGTTGTATCTGATTCTCATGGTGCTGTACGACAGTGTTGTATCAGATTCTCATGGTGCTGTACGACAGTGTTGTATCTCATTCTCATGGTGCTGTGCGACAGTGTTGTATCTGTTACTCATGATGCTGTACGACAATGTTGTATCTGATTCTAATGGTGCTGTATGACAGTGTTGTATCTGATTCTCATGTTGCTGTACGACAGTGTTGTTGCCGATGCTCATGGTGCTGTCCGACAGTTTTGTAGCCGATAATCATGGTGCTGTACGACACTGTTGTATGTGATTCTCATGTTGCTGTACGTCAGTGTGGTAGCCGATTCTCATGGTGCTGTACAACACAATTGTATCTGAGTCCCATGGTGCTGTATGACAATGTTGTATCAGATTCTCATGGTACTGTACGACTGTGCTGCATCTGATTCTCATGGTGCTGTCCGACTGTGTTGTATCTGATTCCCATGGTGTTGTACGACAGTTTTGTATGTGAGTCCGATGGTGCTGTACGAAAGTGTTGTGTCTGATTCTCATGCTGCTGTACAACACAGTTGTATCTGATTCTCATGGTGCTGTATGACAATGTTGTATCTGATTCTCATGCTGCTGTACAACACAGTTGTATCTGATTCTCACGGTGCTGTATGACAGTGTTGTATCTGATTCTCATGCTGCTGTACAACACAGTTGTATCTGATTCCCATGGTGCTGTACGACAGTGTTGTATCTGATTCTCATGGTGCTGTACGACATTGTTGTATCTGATTCTCATGTTGCTGTCCAACAGTGTTGTAGTCGATTCTACTGGTGCTGTACGACAGTGTTGTATCTGATTCTCATATTGCTGTACGACAGTGTTGTATCTGATTCCCATGGTGCTGTACGACATTGTTGTATCTGATTCTCATGTTGCTGTCCAACAGTGTTGTAGTCGATTCTACTGGTGCTGTACAACAATGTTGTATCTGATTCTCATGTTGCTGTACAACAGTGTTGTGGTCGATTCTACTGGTGCTGTACGACAGTGTTGTTCCTGATTCTCGTGGTGCTGTGCGACAGTGTTGTATCTGATTCTCATGTTGCTGTACGACAGTGTTGTATCTGATTCTCATGTTGCTGTACGACAGTGTTGTTCCTGATTCTCATGGTGCTGTACGACAGTGTTGTTCCTGATTCTCGTGGTGCTGTACGACAGTGTTGTATCTGATTCTCATGGTGTTGTTCCACAGTGTTGTATCTGATTCTCATGGTGCTGTAGGACTTGTTGTCCCTGATTATCAGGGTGCTGTACACATGTTTTGTACCTGATGCTCAAGGTGCTGCATGGCAGTGTTGTATCTGATACCCATGGTGCTGTGCGACACAGTTGTATCTGATTCCCATGGTGCTGTGCGACAGTCTTGTATCTGATTCTCATGGTGCTGTACGACAATGTGGTATCTGTTTCCCGTGGTGCTGTACGACAGTGTTGTATCTGATTCTCATGGTGCTGTACGACAATGTTGTATCTGATTCTCACGTTGCTGTGCAACAGTGTTGCAACCGATTCTCATGGTGCTGTACGAAAGTGTTGTATCTGATTGTCATGCTGCTGTACGACAATGTTGTATCTGATTCTCATGTTGCTGTACGACAGTGTTGTATGTGATTCTCATGATGCTGTCCGACAATGTTGTATCTGATTCTCATGGTGCTGTACAACAGTGTTGCAGCCGATTCTCATGGTGCTGTACGACAGTGTTCTACCTGATTCTCGTGTTGCTGTACGACAGTATTGTATCTGATTCTCATGGTGCTGTACGACAGTGTTGTATCTGATTCTCATGGTGCTGTACGACAGTGTTGTAGCCGATTCTCAAGGTGCTGTACGACAGTGTTGTATCTGGTTCTCATTGTGCTGTACGACATTGTTGTTTCTGATTCTCATGGTGCTGTACGACAGTGTTCTATCTGATTCTCATGGTGCTGTACGACAGTGTTCTATCTGATTCCCATGGTGCTGTACGACAGTGTTCTATCTGATTCTCATGGTGCTGTACGACAGTGTTGTATCTGATTCCCATGGTGCTGTACGACAGTGTTCTATCTGATTCTCATGGTGCTGTACGACAGTGTTGTAGCCGATTCTCATGGTGCTGTTCGACAGTGTTGTATCTGATTCCCATGGTGCTGTACGACATTGTTGTTTCTGATTCTCATGGTGCTGTACGACAGTGTTCTATCTGATTTTCATGGTGCTGTACGACAGTGTTGTATCTGATTCTCATGGTGCTGTACGACAGTGTTGTGTCTGATTGTCATGGTGCTGTACGACATTGTTGCAGCCGGGTCTCATGGTGCTGTACAACAGTGTTGTATCTGAGTCCCATGGTACTGTACGACAATGTTGTATCTGATTCTCATGGTACTGTGCGACAGTGTTGTATCTGATTCTCATGGTGCTGTACGACACAGTTGTATCTGATTCCCATGGTGCTGTGCGACAGTCTTGTATCTGATTCTCATGGTGCTGTACGACAATGTGGTATCTGTTTCCCATGGTGCTGTACGACAGTGTTGTATCTGATTCTCATGGTGCTGTACGACAATGTTGTATCTGATTCTCATGTTGCTGTGCAATAGTGTTGCAGCCGATTCTCATGGTGCTGTACGAAAGTGTTGTATCTGATTGTCATGCTGCTGTACGACAATGTTGTATCTGATTCTCATGTTGCTGTACGACAGTGTTGTATGTGATTCTCATGATGCTGTCCGACAATGTTGTATCTGATTCTCATGGTGCTGTACAACAGTGTTGCAGCCGATTCTCATGGTGCTGTACGACAGTGTTCTACCTGATTCTCGTGTTGCTGTACGACAGTGTTGTATCTGATTCTCATGGTGCTGTACAACAGTGTTGCAGCCGATTCTCATGGTGCTGTGCGACAGTATTGTATCTGATTCTCATGGTGCTGTACGACAGTGTTGCATCAGATTCTCATGGTGCTGTACGACAGTGTTGTTTCTGATTCTCATGGTGCTGTACGACAGTGTTGCATCAGATTCTCATGGTGCTGTACGACAGTGTTGTTTCTGATTCTCATGGTGCTGTCCGACAGTGTTGTTTCTGATTCTCATGGTGCTGTACGACAGTGTTGCATCAGATTCTCATGGTGCTGTACGACAGTGTTGTATCTGATTCTCATGGTGCTGTACGACATTGTTGCAGCCGGTTCTCATGGTGCTGTACGACAGTGTTGTATCTGATTCCCATGGTGATGAATGACAATGTTGTATATGATTCTCATGGTGCTGTACGACAGTCTTGTATCTGAGTCCCATGGTGCTGTACGACAATGTTGTATCTGATTCTCATGGTACTGTGCGGCAGTGTTGTACCTGATTCCCATGGTACTGAACGACAGTGTTGTATCTCATTCTCATGGTGTTGTACAACAGTGTTGTTGCCGATTCTCATGGTGCTGTGCGACAGTGTTGTATCTGTTACTCGTGGTGCTGTACGACAATGTTGTATGTGATTCTCATGTTGCTGTACGACAGTGTTGTATCTGATTCTCATGGTACTGAACGACAGTGTTGTATCTCATTCTCATGGTGTTGTACGACAATGTTGTATCAGATTCTCATGGTGCTGTGCGACAGTGTTGTATCTGTTACTCGTGGTGCTGTACGACAATGTTGTATCTGATTCTCATGATGCTGTACGACAGTGTTGTATCTGATTCTAATGGTGCTGTATGACAGTGTTGTATCTGATTCTCATGTTGCTGTACGACAGTGTTGTTGCCGATGCTCATGGTGCTGTCCGACAGTTTTGTAGCCGATAATCATGGTGCTGTACGACAATGTTGTATCAGTTTCTCATGGTACTGTACGACTGTGCTGCATCTGATTCTCATGGTGCTGTCCGACTGTGTTGTATCTGATTCCCATGGTGTTGTACGACAGTTTTGTATGTGAGTCCGATGGTGCTGTATGAAAGTGTTGTGTCTGATTCTCATGCTGCTGTACAACACAGTTGTATCTGATTCTCATATGCTGTACGACAATGTTGTATCTGATTCTCATGCTGCTGTACAACACAGTTGTATCTGATTCTCACGGTGCTGTATGACAGTGTTGTATCTGATTCTCATGCTGCTGTACAACACAGTTGTATCCGATTCCCATGGTGCTGTACGACAGTGTTGTATCTGATTCTCATGGTGCTGTACGACATTGTTGTATCTGATTCTCATGTTGCTGTACAACAGTGTTGTAGTCGATTCTACTGGTGCTGTACGACAGTGTTGTATCTGATTCTCATATTGCTGCACGACAGTGTTGTATCTGAGTCCCATGGTGCTGTACAACAATGTTGTATCTGATTCTCATGTTGCTGTACAACAGTGTTGTGGTCGATTCTACTGGTGCTGTACGACAGTGTTGTTCCTGATTCTCGTGGTGCTGTGCGACAGTGTTGTATCTGATTCTCATGTTGCTGTACGACAGTGTTGTATCTGATTCTCATGTTGCTGTACGACAGTGTTGTTCCTGATTCTCATGGTGCTGTATGACAGTGTTGTAGCCGATGCTCATGTTGCTGTCCGACATTGTTGTATCTGATTCTCATATTGCTGTACGACAGTGTTGTATCTGATTCCCATGGTGCTTTACAACAATGTTGTGTCTGATTGTCATGGTGCTGTACGACATTGTTGCAGCCGGTTCTCATGGTGCTGTACAACAGTGTTGTATCTGAGTCCCATGGTGCTGTACGACAATGTTGTATCTGATTCTCATGGTACTGTGCGACAGTGTTGTATCTGATTCTCATGGTGCTGTACGACACAGTTGTATCTGATTCTCATGGTGCTGTGCGACAGTGTTGTATCTGATTCTCATGGTGCTGTACGACACAGTTGTATCTGATTCCCATGGTGCTGTACGACAGTGTTGTATGTGATTCTCATGTTGCTGTACGACAATGTTGTGTCTGATTCTCATGTTGCTGTACGACAGTCTTGTATCTGATTCTCATGGTGCTGTACGACACAGTTGTATCTGATTCCCATGGTGCTGTGCGACAGTCTTGTATCTGATTCTCATGGTGCTGTACGGCAATGTGGTATCTGTTTCCCATGGTGCTGTACGACAGTGTTGTATCTGATTCTCATGGTGCTGTACGACAATGTTGTATCTGATTCTCATGTTGCTGTGCAACAGTGTTGCAGCCGATTCTCATGGTGCTGTACGAAAGTGTTGTATCTGATTGTCATGCTGCTGTACGACAATGTTGTATCTGATTCTCATGTTGCTGTACGACAGTGTTGTATGTGATTCTCATGATGCTGTCCGACAATGTTGTATCTGATTCTCATGGTGCTGTACAACAGTGTTGCAGCCGATTCTCATGGTGCTGTACGACAGTGTTCTACCTGATTCTCGTGTTGCTGTACGACAGTGTTGTATCTGATTCTCATGGTGCTGTACAACAGTGTTGCAGCCGATTCTCATGGTGCTGTGCGACAGTATTGTATCTGATTCTCATGGTGCTGTACGACAGTGTTGCATCAGATTCTCATGGTGCTGTACGACAGTGTTGTTTCTGATTCTCATGGTGCTGTACGACAGTGTTGCAGCCGATTCTCATGGTGCTGTGCGACAGTATTGTATCTGATTCTCATGGTGCTGTACGACAGTGTTGCATCAGATTCTCATGGTGCTGTACGACAGTGTTGTTTCTGATTCTCATGGTGCTGTACGACAGTGTTGCATCAGATTCTCATGGTGCTGTACGACAGTGTTGTTTCTGATTCTCATGGTGCTGTCCGACAGTGTTGTATCTGATTCTCATGGTGCTGTATGACATTGTTGCAGCCGGTTCTCATGGTGCTGTACGACAGTGTTGTATCTGATTCTCATGGTGCTGTACGACAGTGTTGTATCTGATTCTCATGGTGCTGTACGACAGTGTTGTATCTGATTCTCATGGTGCTGTATGACAGTGTTGTATCTGATTCCCATGGTGATGAATGACAATGTTGTATCTGATTCTCATGGTGCTGTACGACAGTCTTGTATCTGATTCTCATGTTGCTGTACGACAGTGTTGTATCTGATTCTCATGGTACTGAACGACAGTGTTGTATCTCATTCTCATGGTGTTGTACAACAGTGTTGTTGCCGATTCTCATGATACTGAACGACAGTGTTGTATCTCATTCTCATGGTGTTGTACAACAGTGTTGTTGCCGATTCTCATGGTGCTGTGCGACAGTGTTGTATCTGATTCTCATGGTACTGAACGACAGTGTTGTATCTCATTCTCATGGTGTTGTACAACAGTGTTGTTGCCGATTCTCATGGTACTGAACGACAGTGTTGTATCTGTTACTCGTGGTGCTGTACGACAATGTTGTATGTGATTCTCATGTTGCTGTACGACAGTGTTGTATCTGATTCTCATGGTACTGAACGACAGTGTTGTATCTCATTCTCATGGTGTTGTACAACAGTGTTGTTGCCGATTCTCATGGTGCTGTGCGACAGTGTTGTATCTGTTACTCGTGGTGCTGTACGACAATGTTGTATCTGATTCTCATGATGCTGTACGACAGTGTTGTATCTGATTCTCATGGTACTGAACGACAGTGTTGTATCTCATTCTCATGGTGTTGTACAATTGTGTTGTATCTGATTCTCGTGGTGCTGTACGACATTGTTGTACCTGATCATCAGGGTGCTGTACGACAGTGTTGTATCTCATTGTCAAGCTGCGGGACAACTGTGTTATACTTGCTCCTAGTTGTGCTGTACGACAGTGTTGTTCCTGATTCTCATGGTGCTGTACGACAGTGTTGCACCAGATTCTCATGGTGCTGCACGACACTGTTGTATCTGATTCTCATGTTGCTGTACGACTGTGCTGCATCTGATTCTCATGGTGCTGTACGACAGTGTTGTATCTGATTCTGATGGTGCTGTGCGACAGTGTTGTATCTGATTGTCATGGTGCTGTACGACATTGTTGTATCTGATTCTCATGGTGATGTAGACAGTGTTGTATCTGATTCTCATGGTGCTGTACGACAGTGTTGTATCTGATTCTCATGGTGCTGTACGACAGTGTTGTATCTGATTCTCATGGTGATGTAGACAGTGTTGTATCTGATTCTGATGGTGCTGTACGACAGTGTTGTATCTGATTGTCATGGTGCTGTACGACAGTGTTGTATCTGATTCCCATGGTGCTGTACGACATTGTTGTATCTGATTCTCATGGTGATGTAGACAGTGTTGTATCTGATTCTGATGGTGCTGTACGACAGTGTTGTATCTGATTCTCATGGTGATGTAGACAGTGTTGTATCTGATTCTCATGGTGATGAATGACAATGTTGTATCTGATTCTCATGGTGCTGTACGACATTGTTGTTTCTGATTGTCATGGTGCTGTACGACAGTGTTGCATTTGTTTCTCATGGTGCTGTCCGACAATGTTGTATCTGATTCTCATGGTACTGTGCGACAGTGCTGTATCTGATTCTCATGGTGCTGCACAACACAGTGGTATCCGATTCCCATGGTGCTGTACGACTGTGTTGCATCTGATTCCCATCGTACTGTACGACTGTGTTGCATCGGATTCCCATGGTACTGTACGACTGTGTTGCATCTGATTCCCATGGTACTGTGCGACAGTGCTGTATCTGATTCTCATGCTGCTGTACGACTGTGTTGCATCTGATTCCCATGGTACTGTACGACTGTGTTGGATCTGATTCCCATGGTACTGTACGACTGTGTTGCATCTGATTCCCATGGTACTGTACGACTGTGTTGCATCTGATTCCCATGGTACTGTACGACAGTGTTGTATCTGATTCCCATGGTACTGTACGACAGTGTTGTATCTGATTCCCATGGTGCTGTACGACAGTGTTGCATCTGATTCCCATGGTACTGTACGACTGTGTTGCATCTGATTCCCATGGTACTGTTCGACACAGTTGTATCTGATTCTCATGGTGCTGTACGACACAGTTGTATCTGATTCCCATGGTGCTGTGCGACAGTGTTGTATCAGATTCTCATGGTGCTGTACGACACAGTTGTATCTGATTCCCATGGTGCTGTGCGACAGTGTTGTATCTGATTCTCATGGTGCTGTACGACAGTGTTGCATCTGATTCTCATGGTGCTGTACAACACAGTTGTATCTGATTCCCATGGTGCTGTGCGACAGTGTTGTATCTGATTCTCATGGTGCTTTACGACAGTGTTGTATGTGATTCTCATGATGCTGTACGACAATGTTGTATGTGATTCTCGTTGCTGTACAACAGTGTTGTAGTCGATTCTCATGGTGCTGTACGACATTGTTGTATCTGATTCTCATGGTGCTGTACGACATTGTTGTATCTGATTCTCATGGTGCTGTACGACAGTGTTGTATCTGATTCTCATGATGCTGTACGACAGTGTTGTATCTGATTCTCATGGTGCTGTACAACATTGTTGTATCTGATTCTCATGGTGCTGTACGACAGTGTTGTATCTGATTCTCATGGTGCAGTACGACAGTGTTGTATCTGATTCTCATGGTGCAGTACGACAGTGTTGTATCTGATTCTCATGGTGCAGTACGACAGTGTTGTATCTGATTCACATGGTGCTGAACGACAGTGTTGTATCTGATTCTCATGGTGCAGTACGACAGTGTTGTATCTGATTCTCATGATGCTGTACGACAGTGTTGTATCTGATTCTCATGGTGCTGTACGACATTGTTGTATCTGATTCTCATGGTGCAGTACGACAGTGTTGTATCTGATTCTCATGATGCTGTACGAAAGTGTTGTATCTGATTCTCATGGTGCTGTACGACATTGTTGTATCTGATTCTCATGGTGCAGTACGACAGTGTTGTATCTGATTCTCATGGTGCTTTACGACAGTGTTGTATCTGATTCTCATGGTGCTGTACGAAAGTGTTGTATCTGATTCCCATGGTGCTGTGCGACAGTGTTGTATCTGATTCTCATGGTGCTGTACGACAGTGTTGTATCTGATTCTCATGGTGCTGTACGACGGTGTTGTATCTGATTCTCATGGTGCTGTACGACAGTGTTGTATCTGATTCTCATGGTGCAGTACGACAGTGTTGTATCAGATTCTCATGGTGCTGTACGACAGTGTTGTATCTGATTCTCATGGTGCTGTACGACAGTGTTGTATCTGATTCTCATGGTGCTGTACGACAGTGTTGTATCCGATTCCCATGATGCTGTACGAAAGTGTTGTATCTGATTCCCATGGTGCTGTACGAAAGTGTTGTATCTGATTCCCATGGTGCTGTCCCACAGTGTTGTATCTGATTCCCATGGTGCTGTGCGACAGTGTTGTATATCTGATTCTCATGGTGCTTTACGACAGTGTTGTATGTGATTCTCATGATGCTGTACGACAATGTTGTATGTGATTCTCGTTGCTGTACAACAGTGTTGCAGCCGGTTCTCATGGTGCTGTATGACCGTGTTGTATCTTAGTCCCATGGTGATGAATGACAATGTTGTATCTGATTCTCGTTGTGCTGTACGATAGTGTTGTACCTGATTCTCATGGTGCTGTACGACAATGTTGTATCAGATTCTCATGGTACTGTACGACTGTGCTGCATCTGATTCTCATGGTGCTGTACAGCAAAGTTGTATCCGATTCCCATGGTCCTGTACGACAGTGTTGAATCAGATTGTCGTGCTGCTGCACAACACAGTTGTATCTGATTCTCATTGTACTGTACGACAATGTTGTATCTGATTCTCATAGCATTGTCCAACACAGTTGTATCTGATTCCCATGGTGCTGTACGACAGTGTTGTATCAGTTTCTCATGGTGTTGTCCAACACTGTTGTATCTGATTCTCATGGTGCTGTACGACAGTGTTGTATCTGATTATCATGGTGCTGTACCACACAATTGTATCTGATTCTCATGGTGCTGCACGACAGAGTTGTATCTGATTCCCATGGTGCTGTACGACAATGTTGTATCAGATTCTCATGGTGTTGTACGACAATGTTTTATCAGATTCTCATGGTGCTGTACGACAGTGTTGTATCTGATTCTCATGGTGCTGTACGACAGATTTGTATCTGATTCTCATGGTACTGAACGACAGTGTTGTATCTCATTCTCATGGTGTTGTACGACAATGTTGTATCAGATTCTCATGGTGCTGTGCGACAGTGTTGTTCCTGATTCTCGTGGTGCTGTACGACAGTGTTGTATCTGATTCTCATGGTGTTGTTTCACAGTGTTGTATCTGATTCTCATGGTGCTGTAGGACTTGTTGTCCCTGATTATCAGGGTGCTGTACACATGTTTTGTACCTGATGCTCAAGGTGCTGCATGGCAGTGTTGTATCTGATACCCATGGTGCTGTACGACAGTGTTGTATCTGATTCCCATGGTGCTGTACAATTGTGTTGTATCTGATTCTCGTGGTGCTGTACGACAGTGTTGTACCTGATCATCAGGGTGCTGTACGACAGTGTTGTATCTCATTGTCAAGCTGCGGGACAACTGTGTTATACTTGCTCCTAGTTGTGCTGTACGACAGTGTTGTTCCTGATTCTCATGGTGCTGTACGACAGTGTTGGATCTGATTGTCATGGTGCTGTACGACAGTGTTGCACCAGATTCTCATGGTGCTGCACGACACTGTTGTATCTGATTCTCATGTTGCTGTACGACTGTGCTGCATCTGATTCTCATGGTGCTGTACGACAGTGTTGTATCTGATTCTCATGGTGATGTAGACAGTGTTGTATCTGATTCTGATGGTTCTGTACGACAGTGTTGTATCTGATTCTCATGGTGCTGTACGACAGTGTTGTATCTGATTCTCATGGTGCTGTACGACATTGTTGTATCTGATTCTCATGGTGATGTAGACAGTGTTGTATCTGATTCTCATGGTGCTGTACCACAGTGTTGTATCTGATTCCCATGGTGATGAATGACAATGTTGTATCTGATTCTCATGGTGCTGTTCGACATTGTTGTATCTGATTCTCATGGTGCTGTACGACAGTGTTGTATCTGATTGTCATGGTGCTGTACGAGAGTGTTGCATTTGTTTCTCATGGTGCTGTACGACAATGTTGTATCTGATTCTCATGGTACTGTGCGACAGTGCTGTATCTGATTCTCATGGTGCTGTACAACACAGTGGTATCCGATTCCCATGGTGCTGTACGACTGTGTTGCATCTGATTCCCATGGTACTGTACGACTGTGTTGCATCTGATTCCCATGGTACTGTGCGACAGTGCTGTATCTGATTCTCATGCTGCTGTACGACTGTGTTGCATCTGATTCCCATGGTACTGTACGACTGTGTTGCATCTCATTCTCATGGTGTTGTACGACAATGTTGTATCAGATTCTCATGGTGCTGTACGACAGTGTTGTATCTGTTACTCGTGGTGCTGTACGACAATGTTTTATCTGATTCTCATGATGCTGTACGACAGTGTTGTATCTGATTCTAATGGTGCTGTATGACAGTGTTGTTTCTGATTCTCATGTTGCTGTACGACAGTGTTGTTGCCGATGCTCATGGTGCTGTCCGACAGTTTTGTAGCCGATAATCATGGTGCTGTACGACACTGTTGTATCTGATTCTCATGCTGCTGTACGTCAGTGTGGTAGCCGATTCTCATGGTGCTGTACAACACAATTGTATCTGAGTCCCATGGTGCTGTACGACAATGTTGTATCAGATTCTCATGGTACTGTACGACTGTGCTGCATCTGATTCTCATGGTGCTGTCAGACTGTGTTGTATCTGATTCCCATGGTGTTGTACGACAGTTTTGTATGTGAGTCCGATGGTGCTGTACGAAAGTGTTGTGTCTGATTCTCATGCTGCTGTACAACACAGTTGTATCTGATTCTCATGGTGCTGTACGACAATGTTGTATCTGATTCTCATGCTGCTGTACAACACAGTTGTATCTGATTCTCACGGTGCTGTATGACAGTGTTGTATCTGATTCTCATGCTGCTGTACAACACAGTTGTATCCGATTCCCATGGTGCTGTACGACAGTGTTGTATCTGATTCTCATGGTGCTGTACGACATTGTTGTATCTGATTCTCATGTTGCTGTACAACAGTGTTGTAGTCAATTCTACTGGTGCTGTACGACAGTGTTGTATCTGATTCTCATATTGCTGTACGACAGTGTTGTATCTGATTCCCATGGTGCTGTACAACAATGTTGTATCTGATTCTCATGTTGCTGTACAACAGTGTTGTGGTCGATTCTACTGGTGCTGTACGACAGTGTTGTTCCTGATTCTCGTGGTGCTGTCCGACAGTGTTGTATCTGATTCTCATGTTGCTGTACGACAGTGTTGTATCTGATTCTCATGTTGCTGTACGACATTGTTGTATCTGATTCTCATGGTGCTGTACAACAGTGTTGTAGTCGATTCTACTGGTGCTGTACGACAGTGTTGTATCTGATTCTCATATTGCTGTACGACAGTGTTGTATCTGATTCCCATGGTGCTGTACAACAATGTTGTATCTGATTCTCATGTTGCTGTACAACAGTGTTGTGGTCGATTCTACTGGTGCTGTACGACAGTGTTGTTCCTGATTCTCGTGGTGCTGTGCGACAGTGTTGTATCTGATTCTCATGTTGCTGTACGACAGTGTTGTATCTGATTCTCATGTTGCTGTACGACATTGTTGTATCTGATTCTCATGGTGCTGTACAACAGTGTTGTAGTCGATTCTACTGGTGCTGTACGACAGTGTTGTATCTGATTCTCATATTGCTGTACGACAGTGTTGTATCTGATTCCCATGCTGCTGTACAACAATGTTGTATCTGATTCTCATGTTGCTGTACAACAGTGTTGTGGTCGATTCTACTGGTGCTGTACGACAGTGTTGTTCCTGATTCTCGTGGTGCTGTGCGACAGTGTTGTATCTGATTCTCATGTTGCTGTACGACAGTGTTGTATCTGATTCTCATGTTGCTGTACGACAGTGTTGTTCCTGATTCTCATGGTGCTGTATGACAGTGTTGTAGCCGATGCTCATGTTGCTGTCCGACATTGTTGTATCTGATTCTCATATTGCTGTACGACAGTGTTGTATCTGATTCCCATGGTGCTGTACAACAATGTTGTATCTGATTCTCATGTTGCTGTACAACAGTGTTGTAGTCGATTCTACTGGTGCTGTACGACAGTGTTGTTCCTGATTCTCATGTTGCTGTACGACATTGTTGTATCTGATTCTCATGGTGCTGTACAACAGTGTTGTAGTCGATTCTACTGGTGCTGTACGACAGTGTTGTATCTGATTCTCATATTGCTGTACGACAGTGTTGTATCTGATTCCCATGCTGCTGTACAACAATGTTGTATCTGATTCTCATGTTGCTGTACAACAGTGTTGTGGTCGATTCTACTGGTGCTGTACGACAGTGTTGTTCCTGATTCTCGTGGTGCTGTGCGACAGTGTTGTATCTGATTCTCATGTTGCTGTACGACAGTGTTGTATCTGATTCTCATGTTGCTGTACGACAGTGTTGTTCCTGATTCTCATGGTGCTGTATGACAGTGTTGTAGCCGATGCTCATGTTGCTGTCCGACATTGTTGTATCTGATTCTCATATTGCTGTACGACAGTGTTGTATCTGATTCCCATGGTGCTGTACAACAATGTTGTATCTGATTCTCATGTTGCTGTACAACAGTGTTGTAGTCGATTCTACTGGTGCTGTACGACAGTGTTGTTCCTGATTCTCGTGGTGCTGTACGACAGTGTTGTATCTGATTCTCATGGTGTTGTTCCACAGTGTTGTATCTGATTCTCATGGTGCTGTAGGACTTGTTGTCCCTGATTATCAGGGTGCTGTACACATGTTTTGTACCTGATGCTCAAGGTGCTGCATGGCAGTGTTGTATCTGATACCCATGGTGCTGTACGACAGTGTTGTATCTGATTCCCATGGTGCTGTACAATTGTGTTGTATCTGATTCTCGTGGTGCTGTACGACATTGTTGTACCTGATCATCAGGGTGCTGTACGACAGTGTTGTATCTCATTGTCAAGCTGCGGGACAACTGTGTTATACTTGCTCCTAGTTGTGCTGTACGACAGTGTTGTTCCTGATTCTCATGGTGCTGTACGACAGTGTTGTATCTGATTGTCATGGTGCTGTACGACAGTGTTGCACCAGATTCTCATGGTGCTGCACGACACTGTTGTATCTGATTCTCATGTTGCTGTACGAGTGTGCTGCATCTGATTCTTATGGTGCTGTACGACAGTGTTGTATCTGATTCTCATGGTGATGTAGACAGTGTTGTATCTGATTCTCATGGTGCTGTACGACAATGTTGTATCTGATTCTCATGCTGCTGTACAACACAGTTGTATCTGATTCTCACGGTGCTGTATGACAGTGTTGTATCTGATTCTCATGGTGCTGTACGACAGTGTTCTATCTGATTCTCATGGTGATGTAGACAGTGTTGTATCTGATTCTGATGGTGCTGTACGACAGTGTTGTATCTGATTGTCATGGTGCTGTACGACAGTGTTGTATCTGATTCTCATGGTGCTGTACGACATTGTTGTATCTGATTCTCATGGTGATGTAGACAGTGTTGTATCTGATTCTCATGGTGCTGTACGACAGTGTTGTATCTGATTCCCATGGTGCTGTAGACAGTGTTGTATCTGATTCTCATGGTGATGTAGACAGTGTTGTATCTGATTCTCATGGTGCTCTTCGACATTGTTGTTTCTGATTCTCATGGTGCTGTACGACAGTGTTGTATCTGATTCCCATGGTGATGAATGACAATGTTGTATCTGATTCTCATGGTGCTGTACGACATTGTTGTTTCTGATTCTCATGGTGCTGTACGACAGTGTTGCAGCCGATTCTGATGGTGCTGTACGACATTGTTGTATCTGATTGTCATGGTGCTGTACGAGAGTGTTGCATTTGTTTCTCATGGTGCTGTACGACAATGTTGTATCTGATTCTCATGGTACTGTGCGACAGTGCTGTATCTGATTCTCATGGTGCTGCACAACACAGTGGTATCCGATTCCCATGGTGCTGTACGACTGTGTTGCATCTGATTCCCATCGTACTGTACGACTGTGTTGCATCTGATTCCCATGGTACTGTACGACTGTGTTGCATCTGATTCCCATGGTACTGTGCGACAGTGCTGTATCTGATTCTCATGCTGCTGTACGACTGTGTTGCATCTGATTCCCATGGTACTGTACGACTGTGTTGCATCTGATTCCCATGGTACTGTACGACTGTGTTGCATCTGATTCCCATGGTACTGTACGACTGTGTTGCATCTGATTCCCATGGTACTGTACGACAGTGTTGTATCTGATTCCCATGGTACTGTACGACAGTGTTGTATCTGATTCCCATGGTGCTGTACGACAGTGTTGCATCTGATTCCCATGGTACTGTACGACTGTGTTGCATCTGATTCCCATGGTACTGTACGACAGTGTTGTATCTGATTCCCATGGTGCTGTCCGACTGTGTTGCATCTGATTCCCATGGTACTGTACGACTGTGTTGCATCTGATTCCCATGGTACTGTACGACAGTGTTGTGTCTGATTCCCATGGTGCTGTTCGACACAGTTGTATCTGATTCTCATGGTGCTGTACGACACAGTTGTCTCTGATTCCCATGGTGCTGTGCGACAGTGTTGTATCAGATTCTCATGGTGCTGTACGACACAGTTGTATCTGATTCCCATGGTGCTGTGCGACAGTGTTGTATCTGATTCTCATGGTGCTGTACGACAGTGTTGCATCTGATTCTCATGGTGCTGTACAACACAGTTGTATCTGATTCCCATGGTGCTGTGCGACAGTGTTGTATCTGATTCTCATGGTGCTTTACGACAGTGTTGTATGTGATTCTCATGATGCTGTACGACAATGTTGTATGTGATTCTCGTTGCTGTACAACAGTGTTGTAGTCGATTCTCATGGTGCTGTACGTCATTGTTGTATCTGATTCTCATGGTGCTGTACGACATTGTTGTATCTGATTCTCATGGTGCAGTACGACAGTGTTGTATCTGATTCTCATGATGCTGTACGACAGTGTTGTATCTGATTCTCATGGTGCTGTACGACATTGTTGTATCTGATTCTCATGGTGCAGTACGACAGTGTTGTATCTGATTCTCATGATGCTGTACGAAAGTGTTGTATCTGATTCTCATGGTGCTGTACGACATTGTTGTATCTGATTCTCATGGTGCAGTACGACAGTGTTGTATCTGATTCTCATGGTGCTTTACGACAGTGTTGTATCTGATTCTCATGGTGCTGTACGAAAGTGTTGTATCTGATTCCCATGGTGCTGTGCGACAGTGTTGTATCTGATTCTCATGGTGCTGTACGACAGTGTTGTATCTGATTCTCATGGTGCTGTACGACGGTGTTGTATCTGATTCTCATGGTGCTGTACGACAGTGTTGTATCCGATTCCCATGATGCTGTACGACAGTGTTGTATCTGATTCTCATGGTGCAGTACGACAGTGTTGTATCAGATTCTCATGGTGCAGTACGACAGTGTTGTATCTGATTCTCATGGTGCTGTACGACAGGGTTGTATCTGATTCTCATGGTGCTGTACGACAGTGTTGTATCCGATTCCCATGATGCTGTACGAAAGTGTTGTATCTGATTCCCATGGTGCTGTACGACAGTGTTGTATCCGATTCCCATGGTGCTGTACGAAAGTGTTGTATCTGATTCCCATGGTGCTGTCCCACAGTGTTGTATCTGATTCCCATGGTGCTGTGCGACAGTGTTGTATCTGATTCTCATGGTGCTTTACGACAGTGTTGTATGTGATTCTCATGATGCTGTACGACAATGTTGTATGTGATTCTCGTTGCTGTACAACAGTGTTGCAGCCGGTTCTCATGGTGCTGTATGACCGTGTTGTATCTTAGTCCCATGGTGATGAATGACAATGTTGTACCTGATTCTCATGGTGCTGTACGACAATGTTGTATCAGATTCTCATGGTACTGTACGACTGTGCTGCATCTGATTCTCATGGTGCTGTACAGCACAGTTGTATCCGATTCCCATGGTCCTGTACGACAATGTTGTATCAGATTCTCATGGTACTGTACGACTGTGCTGCATCTGATTCTCATGCTGCTGCACAACACAGTTGTATCTGATTCTCATGGTACTGTACGACAATGTTGTATCTGATTCTCATAGCATTGTCCAACACAGTTGTATCTGATTCCCATGGTGCTGTACGACAGTGTTGTGTCTGATTATCATGGTGCTGTACCACACAATTGTATCCGATTCCCATGGTGCTGTACGACAATGTTGTATCAGATTCTCATGGTGTTGTACGACAATGTTGTATCAGATTCTCATGGTGTTGTACGACAATGTTGTATCAGATTCTCATGGTGCTGTACGACAGTGTTGTATCTGATTCTCATGGTGCTGTACGACACAGTTGTATCTGATTCCCATGGTGCTGTACGACAGAGTTGTATCTGATTCTCATGGTACTGAACGACAGTGTTGTATCTCATTCTCATGGTGTTGTACGACAATGTTGTATCAGATTCTCATGGTGCTGTGCGACAGTGTTGTATCTGTTACTCGTGGTGCTGTACGACAATGTTGTATCTGATTCTCATGATGCTGTACGACAGTGTTGTATCTGATTCTAATGGTGCTGTATGACAGTGTTGTATCTGATTCTCATGTTGCTGTACGACAGTGTTGTTGCCGATGCTCATGGTGCTGTCCGACAGTTTTGTAGCCGATAATCATGGTGCTGTACGACACTGTTGTATCTGATTCTCATGTTGCTGTACGTCAGTGTGGTAGCCGATTCTAATGGTGCTGTACGACAATGTTGTATCAGATTCTCATGGTACTGTACGACTGTGCTGCATCTGATTCTCATGGTGCTGTCCGACTGTGTTGTATCTGATTCCCATGGTGTTGTACGACAGTTTTGTATGTGAGTCCGATGGTGCTGTACGAAAGTGTTGTATCTGATTCTCATGCTGCTGTACAACACAGTTGTATCTGATTCTCATGGTGCTGTACGACAATGTTGTATCTGATTCTCATGCTGCTGTACAACACAGTTGTATCTGATTCTCAGGGTGCTGTATGACAGTGTTGTATCTGATTCTCATGCTGCTGTACAACACAGTTGTATCCGATTCCCATGGTGCTGTACGACAGTGTTGTATCTGATTCTCATGGTGCTGTACGACATTGTTGTATCTGATTCTCATGTTGCTGTACAACAGTGTTGTAGTCGATTCTACTGGTGCTGTACGACAGTGTTGTATCTGATTCCCATGGTGCTGTACAACAATGTTGTATCTGATTCTCATGTTGCTGTACAACAGTGTTGTGGTCGATTCTACTGGTGCTGTACGACAGTGTTGTTCCTGATTCTCGTGGTGCTGTACGACAGTGTTGTATCTGATTCTCATGTTGCTGTACGACAGTGTTGTATCTGATTCTCATGTTGCTGTACGACAGTGTTGTTCCTGATTCTCATGGTGCTGTATGACAGTGTTGTAGCCGATGCTCATGTTGCTGTCCGACATTGTTGTATCTGATTCTCATGGTGCTGTCGAACAGTGTTGTATCTGATTCTCATGGTGCTGTACGACATTGTTGTATCTGATTCTCATGTTGCTGTACAACAGTGTTGTAGTCGATTCTACTGGTGCTGTACGACAGTGTTGTTCCTGATTCTCGTGGTGCTGTACGACAGTGTTGTATCTGATTCTCATGTTGCTGTACGACAGTGTTGTATCTGATTCTCATGTTGCTGTACGACAGTGTTGTTCCTGATTCTCATGGTGCTGTATGACAGTGTTGTAGCCGATGCTCATGTTGCTGTCCGACAGTGTTGTATCTGATTCTCATGGTGCTGTACAACAATGTTGTATCTGATTCTCATGTTGCTGTACAACAGTGTTGTAGTCGATTCTCCTGGTGCTGTCCGACAGTGTTGTTCCTGATTCTCGTGGTGCTGTACGACAGTGTTGTGTCTGATTCTCATGGTGTTGTTCCACAGTGTTGTATCTGATTCTCATGGTGCTGTAGGACTTGTTGTCCCTGATTATCAGGGTGCTGTACACATGTTTTGTACCTGATGCCCAAGGTGCTGCATGGCAGTGTTGTATCTGATACCCATGGTGCTGTACGACAGTGTTGTATCTGATTCCCATGGTGCTGTACAACAATGTTGTATCTGATTCTCATGTTGCTGTACAACAGTGTTGTAGTCGATTCTCCTGGTGCTGTACGACAGTGTTGTTCCTGATTCTCGTGGTGCTGTACGACAGTGTTGTATCTGATTCTCATGGTGTTGTTCCACAGTGTTGTATCTGATTCTCATGGTGCTGTAGGACTTGTTGTCCCTGATTATCAGGGTGCTGTACACATGTTTTGTACCTGATGCCCAAGGTGCTGCATGGCAGTGTTGTATCTGATACCCATGGTGCTGTACGACAGTGTTGTATCTGATTCCCATGGTGCTGTACAATTGTGTTGTATCTGATTCTCGTGGTGCTGTACGACAGTGTTGTACCTGATCATCAGGGTGCTGTACGACAGTGTTGTATCTCATTGTCAAGCTGCGGGACAACTGTGTTATACTTGCTCCTAGTTGTGCTGTACGACAGTGTTGTTCCTGATTCTCATGGTGCTGTACGACAGTGTTGTTCCTGATTCTCATGGTGCTGTACGTCAGTGTGGTAGCCGATTCTCATGGTGCTGTACAACACAATTGTATCTGAGTCCCATGGTGCTGTACGACAGTGTTGTATCAGATTCTCATGGTACTGTACGACTGTGCTGCATCTGATTCTCATGGTGCTGTCCGAATGTGTTGTATCTGATTCCCATGGTGTTGTACGACAGTTTTGTATGTGAGTCCGATGGTGCTGTACGAAAGTGTTGTATCTGATTCTCATGCTGCTGTACAACACAGTTGTATCTGATTCTCATGGTGCTGTACGACAATGTTGTATCTGATTCTCATGCTGCTGTACAACACAGTTGTATCTGATTCTCATGGTGCTGTATGACAGTGTTGTATCTGATTCTCATGGTGCTGTTCGACAGTGTTGTATCTGATTCTCATGGTGCTGTCCGACAGTGTTGTATCTGATTGTCATGGTGCTGTACGACACTGTTGTATCTGATTCTCATGTTGCTGTACGACATTGTTGTTTCTGATTCTCATGGTGCTGTACGACAGTGTTGTAGCCGATTCTGATGGTGCTGTACGACATTGTTGTATCTGATTGTCATGGTTCTGTACGAGAGTGTTGCATTTGTTTCTCATGGTGCTGTACGACAATGTTGTATCTGATTCTCATGGTACTGTGCGACAGTGCTGTATCTGATTCTCATGGTGCTGTACAACACAGTGGTATCCGATTCCCATGGTGCTGTACGACTGTGTTGCATCTGATTCCCATGGTACTGTACGACTGTGTTGCATCTGATTCCCATGGTACTGTACGACTGTGTTGCATCTGATTCCCATGGTACTGTGCGACAGTGCTGTATCTGATTCTCATGCTGCTGTACGACTGTGTTGCATCTGATTCCCATGGTACTGTACGACAGTGTTGTATCTGATTCCCATGGTGCTGTCCGACTGTGTTGCATCTGATTCCCATGGTACTGTACGACAGTGTTGTATCTGATTCCCATGGTGCTGTACGACACAGTTGTATCTGATTCCCATGGTGCTGTATGACAGTGTTGTATCTGATTCTCATGCTGCTGTACAACACAGTTGTATCCGATTCCCATGGTGCTGTACGACAGTGTTGTATCTGATTCTCATGGTGCTGTACGACATTGTTGTATCTGATTCTCATGTTGCTGTACAACAGTGTTGTAGTCGATTCTACTGGTGCTGTACGACAGTGTTGTATCTGATTCTCATATTGCTGTACGACAGTGTTGTATCTGATTCCCATGGTGCTGTACAACAATGTTGTATCTGATTCTCATGTTGCTGTACAACAGTGTTGTGGTCGATTCTACTGGTGCTGTCCGACAGTGTTGTTCCTGATTCTCGTGGTGCTGTACGACAGTGTTGTATCTGATTCTCATGTTGCTGTACGACAGTGTTGTATCTGATTCTCATGTTGCTGTGCGACAGTGTTGTTCCTGATTCTCATGGTGCTGTATGACAGTGTTGTAGCCGATGCTCATGTTGCTGTCCGACATTGTTGTATCTGATTCTCATGGTGCTGTCGAACAGTGTTGTATCTGATTCTCATGGTGCTGTACGACAGTGTTGTATCTGATTCCCATGGTGCTGTACAACAATGTTGTATCTGATTCTCATGTTGCTGTACAACAGTGTTGTAGTCGATTCTACTGGTGCTGTACGACAGTGTTGTTCCTGATTCTCGTGGTGCTGTACGACAGTGTTGTATCTGATTCTCATGGTTTTGTTCCACAGTGTTGTATCTGATTCTCATGGTGCTGTAGGACTTGTTGTCCCTGATTCTCATGGTGCTGTACGACAGTGTTGCAGCCAATGCTCATGTTGCTGTCCGATAGTGTTGTAACCGATTCTCATGGTGCTGTACGACATTGTTGTATCTGATTCTCATGGTGCTGTTCGACAGTGTTGTATCTGATTCTCATGGTGCTGTCCGACAGTGTTGTATCTGATTGTCATGGTGCTGTACGACACTGTTGTATCTGATTCTCATGTTGCTGTACGACATTGTTGTTTCTGATTCTCATGGTGCTGTACGACAGTGTTGTATCTGATTCCCATGGTGATGAATGTCAATGTTGTATCTGATTCTCATGGTGCTGGACGACATTGTTGTTTCTGATTCTCATGGTGCTGTACGACAGTGTTGTAGCCGATTCTGATGGTGCTGTACGACATTGTTGTATCTGATTGTCATGGTTCTGTACGAGAGTGTTGCATTTGTTTCTCATGGTGCTGTACGACAATGTTGTATCTGATTCTCATGGTACTGTGCGACAGTGCTGTATCTGATTCTCATGGTGCTGTACAACACAGTGGTATCCGATTCCCATGGTGCTGTACGACTGTGTTGCATCTGATTCCCATGGTACTGTACGACTGTGTTGCATCTGATTCCCATGGTACTGTACGACTGTGTTGCATCTGATTCCCATGGTACTGTGCGACAGTGCTGTATCTGATTCTCATGCTGCTGTACGACTGTGTTGCATCTGATTCCCATGGTACTGTACGACAGTGTTGTATCTGATTCCCATGGTGCTGTCCGACTGTGTTGCATCTGATTCCCATGGTACTGTACGACAGTGTTGTATCTGATTCCCATGGTACTGTACGACAGTGTTGTATCTGATTCCCATGGTGCTGTCCGACTGTGTTGCATCTGATTCCCATGGTACTGTACGACAGTGTTGTATCTGATTCCCATGGTGCTGTACGACACAGTTGTATCTGATTCCCATGGTGCTGTGCGACAGTGTTGTATCTGATTCTCATGGTGCTGTCCGACTGTGTTGCATCTGATTCCCATGGTACTGTACGACAGTGTTGTATCTGATTCCCATGGTGCTGTACGACAGTGTTGCATCTGATTCCCATGGTGATGAATGACAATGTTCTATCTGATTCTCATGGTGCTGTACGACAGTGTTGTAGCCGATTCTCAAGGTGCTGTACAACATTGTTGTATCTGATTCTCACGGTGCTGTTCGACAGTGTTGTATCTGATTCCCATGGTGCTGTACGACATTGTTGTTTCTGAATCTCATGTTGCTGTACAACAGTGTTGCAGCCGATTCTCATGGTGCTGTACGACAGTGTTGTATCTGATTCTCATGGTGCTGTACGACAGTGTTGTATCTGATTCCCATGGTGATGAATGACAATGTTGTATCTGATTCTCATGTTGCTGTACAACAGTGTTCTATCTGATTCTCATGGTGCTGTACGACAGTGTTGGAGCCGATTCTCAAGGTGCTGTACAACATTGTTGTATCTGATTCTCATGGTGCTGTACGACAGTGTTGTATCTGATTCTCATGGTGCTGTACAACAGTGTTGTAGCCGATTCTCATGGTGCTGTTCGACAGTGTTGTATCTGATTCCCATGGTGCTGTACGACATTGTTGTTTCTGATTCTCATGGTGCTGTACGACAGTGTTCTATCTGATTCTCATGGTGCTGTACGACAGTGTTGTAGCCGATTCTCAAGGTGCTGTACGACAGTGTTGTATCTGGTTCTCATTGTGCTGTACGACATTGTTGTTTCTGATTCTCATGGTGCTGTACGACAGTGTTGTATCTGATTCTCATGGTGCTGTACGACAGTGTTGTAGCCGATTATCATGGTGCTGTTCGACAGTGTTGTATCTGATTCCCATGGTGCTGTACGACATTGTTGTTTCTGATTCTCATGGTGTTGTACCACAGTGTTGTATCTGAGTCCCATGGTGCTGTACGACAATGTTGTATCTGATTCTCATGGTACTGTACGACAGTGATGTATGTGATTCTCATGTTGCTGTACAACACAGTTGTATCTGATTCCCATGGTGCTGTACGACTGTGTTGCATCTGATTCCCATGGTACTGTACGACAGTGTTGTATCTGATTCCCATGGTGCTGTCCGACTGTGTTGCATCTGATTCCCATGGTACTGTACGACAGTGTTGTATCTGATTCCCATGGTGCTGTCCGACTGTGTTGCATCTGATTCCCATGGTACTGTACGACAGTGTTGTATCTGATTCCCATGGTGCTGTACGACAGTGTTGTATCTGATTCCCATGGTGCTGTACGACAGTGTTGTATCTGATTCTCATGGTGCTGTTCGACAGTGTTGTATCTGATTCTCATGGTGCTGTACGACAGTGTTGTATCTGATTCTCATGGTGCTGTTCGACAGTGTTGTATCTGATTCCCATGGTGCTGTACGACAATGTTGCATCTGATTCCCATGGTGATGAATGACAATGTTCTATCTGATTCTCATGGTGCTGTACGACAGTGTTGCAGCCGATTCTCATGGTGCTGTACGACAGTGTTGTATCTGATTCCCATGGTGATGAATGACAATGTTGTATCTGATTCTCATGTTGCTGTACAACAGTGTTCTATCTGATTCTCATGGTGCTGTACGACAGTGTTGGAGCCGATTCTCAAGGTGCTGTACAACATTGTTGTATCTGATTCTCATGGTGCTGTACGACAGTGTTGTAGCCGATTCTCATGGTGCTGTTCGACAGTGTTGTATCTGATTCCCATGGTGCTGTACAACAGTGTTGTAGCCGATTCTCATGGTGCTGTTCGACAGTGTTGTATCTGATTCCCATGGTGCTGTACGACATTGTTGTTTCTGATTCTCATGGTGCTGTACGACAGTGATGTATGTGATTCTCATGTTGCTGTACGACAATGTTGTATCTGATTCTCATGTTGCTGTACGACAGTCTTGTATCTGATTCTCATGGTGCTGTACAACACAGTTGTATCTGATTCCCATGGTGCTGTGCGACAGTGTTGTATCTGATTCTCATTGTGCTGTACGACATTGTTGTTTCTGATTCTCATGGTGCTGTACGACAGTGTTGTATCTGATTCTCATTGTGCTGTACGACATTGTTGTTTCTGATTCTCATGGTGCTGTACGACAGTGTTCTATCTGATTCTCATGGTGCTGTACGACAGTGTTGTAGCCGATTCTCAAGGTGCTGTACGACAGTGTTGTATCTGGTTCTCATTGTGCTGTACGACATTGTTGTTTCTGATTCTCATGGTGCTGTACGACAGTGTTGTATCTGATTCCCATGGTGCTGTACGACATTGTTGTTTCTGATTCTCATGGTGTTGTACCACAGTGTTGTATCTGAGTCCCATGGTGCTGTACGACAATGTTGTATCTGATTCTCATGGTACTGTACGACAGTGATGTATGTGATTCTCATGTTGCTGTACGACAATGTTGTATCTGATTCTCATGTTGCTGTACGACAGTCTTGTATCTGATTTTCATGGTGCTGTACAACACAGTTGTATCTGATTCCCATGGTGCTGTGCGACAGTGTTGTATCTGATTCTCATGGTGCTGTACGACAATGTAGTATCTGTTTCCCATGGTGCTGTACGACAGTGTTGTATCTGATTCTCATGGTGCTGTACGACAATGTTGTATCTGATTCTCATGTTGCTGTGCAACAGTGTTGCAGCCGATTCTCATGGTGCTGTACGAAAGTGTTGTATCTGATTGTCATGCTGCTGTACGACAATGTTGTATCTGATTCTCATGTTGCTGTACGACAGTGTTGTATGTGATTCTCATGATGCTGTCCGACAATGTTGTATCTGATTCTCATGGTGCTGTACAACAGTGTTCTACCTGATTCTCGTGTTGCTGTACGACAGTATTGTATCTGATTCTCATGGTGCTGTACGACAGTGTTGTTTCTGATTCTCATGGTGCTGTACGACAGTGTTGTATCTGATTCTCATGGTGCTGTACGACAGTGTTGCATCAGATTCTCATGGTGCTGTCCGACAGTGTTGTATCTGATTCTCATGGTGCTGTACGACATTGTTGCAGCCGGTTCTCATGGTGCTGTACGACAGTGTTGTATCTGATTCTCATGGTGCTGTACGACAGTGTTGTATCTGACTCTCATGGTGCTGTACGACAGTGTTGTAGCCGATTCTCATGGTGCTGTATGACAGTGTTGTATCTGATTCCCATGGTGATGAATGACAATGTTGTATCTGATTCTCATGGTGCTGTACGACAGTCTTGTATCTGATTCTCATGGTGCTGTACAACACAGTGGTATCCGATTCCCATGGTGCTGTCCGACAGTATTGTATCTGATTCTCATGGTGCTGTGCGACAGTGTTGTATCTGATTCTCATGCTGCTGCACAACAGAGTTGTATCTGATTCCCATGGTACTGTACGACAGTGTTGTATCTGATTCCCATGGTGCTGTGCGACAGTGCTGCATCTGATTCTCATGGTGCTGTACAACACAGTTGTATCCGTTTCCCATGGTGCTGTACGACAGTGTTGTATCTGATTCTCATGGTGCTGTACGACAGTGTTGTATCTGATTCTGATGATGCTGTACGTCAGTGTTTGATCTGATTCGCATGGTGTGCAGGCAGGTGTTCTATCTGATTCTCCTGCTGTTTTGTGACAGTGTTGTTCCTGATTCTCGTGGTGCCGCACGACATTGTTGTATCTGATTCTCATGGTGTTGTTCCACAGTGTTGTACCTGATTCTCATGGTGCTGTAGGACTTGTTGTACCTGATTATCAGTATGCTGTGGGACTTGTTGTACCTGATTATCAGGGTGCTGTACACGTTTTGTACTGGATGCTCAAGGTGCTGCACGGCAGTGTTGTATCTGATACCCATGGTGCTGTACGACAGTGTTGTATCTGATTTTCGTGTTGCTGCGCAGCATTGTTGTACTTTATTATCAGGGTGCAGTACAATTGTGTTGTATCTGATTCTCGTGGTGCTGTACGACAGTGTTGTATCTGATTATCAGAGTGCTGTACAACAGTGTTGTATCTGATTCACATGGTGCTGTGCAAAAGCGTTTCACCCGATTCTCCTGGTGCTGTACGACAGTGTTGTATCTCATTGTCAAGCTGCAGGACAACTGTGTTGTACTTGATCCTAGTTGTGCTGTACGACAGTGTTGTTCCTGATTCTCATGGTGCTGTGAGCCGCATGGAAGATGGCAGGATCCCCAAAGACACATTGTACAGCGAGCTCGCCACTGGTATCAGACCCACCAGCCGTCCATGTCTCCGTTATAAAGACGTCTGCAAACGCGACATGAAATCGTGTGACATTGATCACAAGTCGTGGGAGTCAGTTGCCAGCATTCGCCAGAGCTGGCGGGCAGCCATAAAGACAGGGCTAAATTGTGGCGAGTCGAAGAGACTTAGTAGTTGGCAGGAAAAAAGACAGAGGCGCAAGGGGAGAGCCAACTGTGCAACAGCCCCAACAAACAAATTTCTCTGCAGCACCTGTGGAAGAGCCTGTCACTCCAGAATTGGCCTTTATAGCCACTCCAGGCGCTACTTCACAAACCACTGACCACTTCCAGGCGCGTATCCATTGTCTCTCGAGATAAGGAGGCCCAAAAAGAAGATGGTGCTGTACGACAGTGTTGTATCTGAGTCCCATCGTGATGAACGACAATGTTGTTTCTGATTCTCATGGTGCTGTACGACAGTGTCATATCTGATTCTCATGGTGCTGTACGACAGTGTTGTATCTGATTCTCATGGTACTGTACGACAGTGCTGTATCTGATTCTCATGGTGCTGTACAACACAGTTGTATCCGATTCCCATGGTGCTGTACGACAGTGTTGTATCAGATTCTCATGGTGTTGTCCAACACAGTTGTATCTGATTCCCATGGTGCTGTACGACAGTGTTGTATCAGATTCTCATGGTGTTGTCCAACACAGTTGGATCTGATTCCCATGGTGCTGTACGACAGTGTTGTGACTGATTCTCATGGTGTTGTCCAACACAGTTGTATCTGATTCTCATGGGACTGTACGACAGTGTTGTATCTGATTCTCATGGTGTTGTACAACGCAATTGGATCTGATTCTCATGTTGTTGTCCGACAATGTTGTATCTGATTCTCATGGTGCTGTACGACCGTTTTGTAGCCGATAATCATGGTGCTGTACGACACAATTGCATCTGATTCCCATGGTGCTGTACGACAGTTTTGTATGTGAGTCCCATGGTGCTGTACGACTATGTTGTATCTGATTTCATGGTACTGTACGACAGTGTTGTATCTGATTTCCATGGTGCTGTACGACACAGTTGTATCTGAGTCCCATGGTGCTGTACGACAGTGTTGTATCTGATTCTCATGGTGTTGTAAGACAGTTTTGTATGTGAGTCCCATGGTGCTGTACGACTATGGTGTATCTGATTCTCATGGTACTGTACGACAGTGTTGTATTTGATTTCCATGGTACTGTACGACACAGTTGTATCTGAGTCCCATGGTGCTGTACGACACAGTTGTATCTGAGTCCCATGGTGCTGTACGACACAGTTGTATCTGATTCCCATGGTGCTGTGCGACAGTGTTGTATCTGATTCTCATGTTGCTGTACGACAATGTTGTATCTGATTCTCATGGTGCTGTGCGACAGTGTTGTATCTGATTCTCATGCTGCTGTACAACACAGTTGTATCCGATTCCCATGGTGCTGTACAACAGTGTTGTATCTGATTCTCATGGTGCTGTACGACAGTGTTGTATCTGGTACTTGTGGTGCTGTACGACAGTGTTGTATCTGATTCTCATGATGCTGTACAACATTGTTGTATCTGATTCTCATGGTACTGGACGACAGTGTTGTATCTGATTCTCATGGTGCTTTACGACAGTGTTGTATCTGATTCTCATGGTGCTGTACGACAGTGTTGTATCTGATTCTCATGGTGCTGTACGACAGTGTTGTATCTGATTATCATGATGCTGTACAACATTGTTGTATCTGATTCTCATGGTACTGGACGACAGTGTTGTATCTGATTCTCATGGTGCTTTACGACAGTGTTGTATCTGATTCTCATGGTGCTGTACGACAGTGTTGTATCTGATTCTCATGGTGCTTTACGACAGTGTCGTATCTAATTCCCATGGTGATGAATGACAATGTTGTATCTGATTCTCATGGTACTGTACGACAGTGTTGTATCTGATTCCCATGGTGCTGTGCGACAGTCTTGTATCTGATTCTCATGGTGCTGTACGACAGTGATGTATCTGATTCTCATGGTGCTGTACGACAGTGATGTATCTGATTCTCATGGTACTGTACGACAGTGTTGTATCTGATTCCCATGGTGCTGTGCGACAGTCTTGTATCTGATTCCCATGGTGCTGTGCGACAGTCTTGTATCTGATTCTCATGGTGCTGTACGACAGTGATGTATCTGATTCTCATGGTGCTGTACGACAGTGTTGTATCTGATTCTCATGGTACTGAACGACAGTTTTGTATGTGCGTCCCATGGTGCTGTACGACAATGTTGTATCTGATTCTCATGGTACTGAACGACAGTTTTGTATGTGCGTCCCATGGTGCTGTACGACTATGTTGTATCTGATTCTCATATTGCTGTACAACAGTGTTGTATCTGATTCTCATGTTGCTGTACGACAGTGTTGTATCTGATTCTAATGGTGCAGTACAACAGTGTTGTATCTGATTCACATGGTGATGTATGACAGTGTTGTATCTGATTCTCATGGTGCTGTACGACAGTGTTGTATCTGATTCTAATGGTGCTGTATGACAGTGTTGTATCTGATTCTCATGGTGCTGTACGACAGTGTTGTATCTGATTCTGATGGTGCTGTCCGACAGTGTTGTACCTGATGCTCGTGGTGCTGTACAACAGGGTTGTACCCGATTCTCATGGTGCTCTACGACAGTGTTGTATCTGATTCTCTTGGTGCTGTCCGACAGTGTTGTATCAGATGTCCATGGTACTGTACGACTGTGCTGCATCTGATTCTCATGGTGCCGTACGACAATGTTGTATCTGATTCTCACGGTACTGAATGACAGTGTTGTATCTGATTCTCATTGTGTTGTACCACAGTTTTGTATGTGAGTCCCATGGTGCTGTACGAAAGTGTTGCATCTGATTCTCATGGTACTGAATGACAGTGTTGTATCTGATTCTCATGGTGCTGTACGACAGTGTTGTATCTGATTCTCATGGTGCTGTACGACAGTGTTGTATCTGATTCTCAGGCTGCTGTGCAACACAGTTGTATCTGATTCTCATGGTGCTGTACGCAGGTGTTGTATCTGATTCTCATGGTACTGAATGACAATGTTGTATCTGATTCCCATGGTGCTGTCCAACGCAGTTGTATCTGATTCCCATGGTGCTGTACGAAAGTGTTGTATCTGATTACCATGGTGCTGTACAACAAAGTTGTATCTGATTCTCATGCTGCTGTACAACAGTGTTGTATCTGATTCTCATGTTGCTGTCCGACAGTGTTGTAGCCGATTCTCATGGTGCTGTACGACAGTGTTGTATCTGATTCTCATGGTGCTGTACGACAGTGTTGTATCTGATTCTCAGGCTGCTGTGCAACACAATTGTATCTGATTCTCATGGTGCTGTACGACAGTGTTGCATCAGATTCTCATGGTGCTGTACAACAGTGTTGTATCTTAGTCCCATGGTGCTGTACGACAATGTTGTATCTGATTCTCATCGTACTGTACAACAGTGTTGTATCTGATTCTCGTGGTGTTGTGCAACACAGTTGTATCCGTTTCCCATGGTGCTGTGCGACAGTGTTGTATGTGATTCTCGTTGCTGTACAACAGTGTTGTAGTCGATTCTCATGGTGCTGTACGACAGTGTTGTATCTGATTCCCATGGTGCTGTACGTCAGTGTGGTAGCCGATTCTCATGGTGCTGTACAACACAATTGTATCTGAGTCCCATGGTGCTGTACAACAATGTTGTATCAGATTCTCATGGTACTGTACGACTGTGCTGCATCTGATTCTCATGGTGCTGTACGACACAGTTGTATCCGGTTCTCATGGTGCTGTACGACAGTGTTGTATCTGATTCTCATGTTGCTGTACGACAGTTTTGTAGCCGATAATCATGGTGCTGTACGACAGTGTGGTAGCCGATTCTCATGGTGCTGTACGACAATGTTGTATCAGATTCTCATGGTACTGTCCGACTGTGCTGCATCTGATTCTCATGGTGCTGTACAACACAGTTGTATCCGATTCCCATGGTGCTGTGCGACAGTGTTGTATCTGATTCTCATGGTGCTGTACGACAATGTTGTATCTGATTCTCATGGTGCTGTGCGACAGTGTTGTACCTGATTCTCATGGTGCTGTACGACAATGTTGTATCTGATTCTCATGGTGTTGTACGACAATGTTGTATCTGATTCCCATGGTGCTGTATGACAGTGTTGTATCTGATTCTCATGGTGCTGTACAACACAGTTGTATCCGATTCCCATGGTGCTGTGCGACAGCGTTGTATCTGATTCTCATGGTGCTGTACGACAGTGTTGTACCTGATTCTCATGGTGCTGTACGACAGTGTTGTATCTGATTCTCATGGTGCTGTACGACAGTGTTGTACCTGATTCTCATGGTGCTGTCCGACAGTGTTGTACCTGATTCTCATGGTGATGTACGACAATGTTGTATCTGATTCCCATGGTGCTGTGCGACAGTGTTGTATCTGATTCTCATGGTGCTGTACGACAGTGTTGTACCTGATTCTCATGGTGCTGTACAACAGTGTTGTACCTGATTCTCATGGTGCTGTACGACAGTGTTGTACCTGATTCTCATGGTGCTGTACGACAGTGTTGTACCTGATTCTCATGGTGCTGTACGACAGTGTTGTACCTGATTCTCATGGTGCTGTACGACAGTGTTGTATCTGATTCTCATGGTGCTGTGCGACAGTGTTGTATCTGATTCTCATGGTGCTGTGCAACACAGTTGTATCTGATTCTCATGGTGCTGTGCGACAGTGTTGTATCTGATTCTCATGGTGCTGTACGACACTGTTGTACCTGATTCTCATGGTGCTGTACGACAATGTTGTATCTGATTCTCATGGTGCTGTGCGACAGTGTTGTATCTGATTCTCATGGTGCTGTACGACAGTGTTGTACCTGATTCTCATGGTGCTGTACGACAGTGTTGTACCTGATTCTCATGGTGCTGTACGACAGTGTTGTACCTGATTCTCATGGTGCTGTACGACAGTGTTGTATCTGATTCTCATGGTGCTGTACGACAGTGTTGTATCTGATTCTCATGGTGCTGTGCGACAGTGTTGTACCTGATTCTCATGGTGCTGTCCGACAGTGTTGTACCTGATTCTCATGGTGCTGTACGACAATGTTGTATCTGATTCTCATGGTGCTGTGCGACAGTGTTGTATCTGATTCTCATGGTGCTGTACGACAGTGTTGTACCTGATTCTCATGGTGCTGTACGACAGTGTTGTATCTGATTCTCATGGTGCTGTCCGACAGTGTTGTACCTGATTCTCATGGTGCTGTACGACAATGTTGTATCTGATTCTCATGGTGCTGTGCGACAGTCTTGTATCTGATTCTCATGGTGCTGTACAACACAGTTGTATCTGATTCTCATGGTGCTGTACGACAATGTTGTATCTGATTCTCATGGTGCTGTACGACAATGTTGTATCTGATTCTCATGGTGCTGTGCAACACAGTTATATCTGATTCTCATGGTGCTGTATGACAGTGTTGTAGACGATTCTCATGCTGCTGTGCGACAGTGTTGTACCTGATTCTCATGGTGCTGTACGACAATGTTGTAGCCGATTCTCATGGTGCTGTGCGACAGTGTTGAAGCCGATTCTCATGGTGCTGTACGACAGTGTTCTACCTGATTCTCGTGTTGCTGTACGACAGTGTTGTATCTGATTCTCATGGTGCTGTACGACAGTGTTGTAGCCGATTCTCATGTTGCTGTACGACATTGTTGTATCTGATTCTCATGGTGCTGTGCAACACAGTTGTATCTGATTCCCATGGTGCTGTGCGACATTGTTGTAGCCGGTTCTCATAGTGCTGTACGACAGTGTTGTATCTGATTCTCATGTTGCTGTACGACAGTTTTGTAGCCGATTCTCATGGTGCTGTACGACAATGTTGTATCAGATTCTCATGGTACTGTCCGACTGTGCTGCATCTGATTCTCATGGTGCTGTACAACACAGTTGTATCCGATTCCCATGGTGCTGTATGACAGTGTTGTATCTGATTCTCATGGTGCTGTATGACAGTGTTGTAGCCGATTCTCATGGTGCTGTACGACATTGTTGTATCTGATTCTCATGGTGCTGTGCAACACAGTTGTATCTGATTCTCATGTTGCTGTACGACAGTTTTGTAGCCGATTCTCATGGTGCTGTACGACAATGTTGTATCAGATTCTCATGGTACTGTCCGACTGTGCTGCATCTGATTCTCATGGTGCTGTACAACACAGTTGTATCCGATTCCCATGGTGCTGTATGACAGTGTTGTATCTGATTCTCATGGTGCTGTGCGACAGTGTTGTATCTGATTCTCATGGTGCTGTGCGACAGTGTTGTATCTGATTCTCATGGTGCTGTGCGACAGTGTTGTATCTGATTCTCATGGTGCTGTGCGACAATGTTGTACCTGATTCTCATGGTACTGTCCGACTGTGCTGCATCTGATTCTCATGGTGCTGTACAACACAGTTGTATCCGATTCCCATGGTGCTGTATGACAGTGTTGTATCTGATTCTCATGGTGCTGTACGACAGTGTTGTATCTGATTCCCATGGTGCTGTGCGACAGTGTTGTATCTGATTCTCATGGTGCTGTGCGACAGTGTTGTATCTGATTCTCATGGTGCTGTGCGACAGTGTTGTAGCCGATTCTCATGGTGCTGTGCGACAGTGTTGTACCTGATTCTCATGGTGCTGTACGACAGTGTTGTATCTGATTCTCATGGTGCTGTATGACAGTGTTGTATCTGATTCTCATGGTGCTGTATGACAGTGTTGTATCTGATTCTCATGGTGCTGTACGACAGTGTTGTATCTGATTCCCATGGTGCTGTGCGACAGTGTTGTATCTGATTCTCATGGTGCTGTGCGACAGTGTTGTATCTGATTCTCATGGTGCTGTGCGACAGTGTTGTACCTGATTCTCATGGTGCTGTACGACAGTGTTGTACCTGATTCTCATGGTGCTGTGCGACAGTGTTGTACCTGATTCTCATGGTGCTGTACGACAGTGTTGTATCTGATTCTCATGGTGCTGTACGACAGTGTTGTATCTGATTCTCATGGTGCTGTGCGACAGTGTTGTATCTGATTCTCATGGTGCTGTGCGACAGTGTTGTATCTGATTCTCATGGTGCTGTGCGACAGTGTTGTAGCCGATTCTCATGGTGCTGTGCGACAGTGTTGTACCTGATTGTCATGGTGCAGTACGACAGTGTTGTAGCCAATTCTCATGGTGCTGTGCGACAGTGTTGTACCTGATTGTCATGGTGCAGTACGACAGTGTTGTACCTGGTTCTCATTGTGCTGTACGACAGTGTTGTAGCCGATTCTCATGGTGCTGTACGACATTGTTGTATCTGATTCTCATGGTGCTGTGCAACACAGTTGTATCTGATTCCCATGGTGCTGTGCGACAATGTTGTATCTGATTCTCATGGTGCTGTATGACAATGTTGTATCTGATTCTCATGGTGCTGTACGACTGTGTTGTATCTGATTCTCATGGTACTGTACGACAGTGTTTTAGCTGATTCTCGTGTTGCTGTACGACAGTGTTGTATCTGATTCTCCTGGTGCTGTACAACACAGTTGTATCTGATTCCCATGGTGCTGTACGACAATGTTGTATCTGATTCTCATGGTACTGTCCGACATTGTTGTATCTGATTCCCATCGTGCTGTACGACAGTCTTGTATCTGAGTCCCATGGTGCTGTACGACAATGTTGTATCTGATTCTCATGGTGCTGTACAACACAGTTGTATCTGATTCCCATGGTGATGAATGACAATGTTGTATCTGATTCTCATGGTGCTGTACGACAGTCTTGTATCTGAGTCCCATGGTGCTGTACGACACAGTTGTATCTGATTCCCATGGTGCTGTCCGACAGTGTTGTATCTGATTCTCATGGTGCTGTACGACAGTGTTGTATCTGATTCCCATGGTGCTGTACAACACAGTTGTATCTGATTCCCATGGTGATGAATGACAATGTTGTATCTGATTCTCATGGTGCTGTACGACAGTCTTGTATCTGATTCTCATGGTGCTGTACAACACAGTTGTATCTGATTCCCATGGTGCTGTACGACAGTGTTGTATCTGATTCCCGTGGTGCTGTACGACTGTGTTGTATCTGATTCTCATGGTGCTGTACGACAGAGTTGTATCTGATTCCCATGGTGCTGTACAACACAGTTGTATCTGATTCCCATGGTGCTGAACGACAGTGTTGTATCTGATTCCCATGGTGCTGTACGACAGTGTTGTATCTGATTCCCATGGTGCTGTACAACAGTGTTGTATCTGAGTCCCATGGTGCTGTACGACACAGTTGTATCTGATTCCCATGGTGCTGTCCGACAGTGTTGTATCTGATTCTCATGGTGCTGTACGACAGTGTTGTATCTGATTCCCATGGTGCTGTACAACACAGTTGTATCTGATTCCCATGGTGATGAATGACAATGTTGTATCTGATTCTCATGGTGCTGTACGACAGTCTTGTATCTGATTCTCATGGTGCTGTACAACACAGTTGTATCTGATTCCCATGGTGCTGTACGACAGTGTTGTATCTGATTCCCGTGGTGCTGTACGACTGTGTTGTATCTGATTCTCATGGTGCTGTACGACAGAGTTGTATCTGATTCCCATGGTGCTGTACGACAGTGTTGTATCTGATTCCCATGGTGCTGTACGACAGTGTTGTATCTGATTCTCATGGTGCTGTACAACACAGTTGTATCTGATTCCCATGGTGCTGAACGACAGTGTTGTATCTGATTCCCATGGTGCTGTACGACAGTGTTGTATCTGATTCCCATGGTGCTGTACGACAGTGTTGTATCTGATTCCCATGATGCTGTACGACAGTGTTGTATCTGATTCTCATGGTGCTGTTCAACACAGTTGTATCTGATTCTCATGGTGCTGTACGACAGTGTTGTATCTGATTCTCATGGTGCTGTACGACAGTGTTGTATCTGATTCTCATGGTGCTGTACGACAGTGTTGTATCTGATTCTCATGGTGCTGTACGACTGTGCTGCATCTGATTCTCATGGTGCTGTACAACACAGTTGTATCCGATTCCCATGGTGCTGTATGACAGTGTTGTATCTGATTCTCATGGTGCTGTACGACAGTGTTGTATCTGATTCCCATGGTGCTGTGCGACAGTGTTGTATCTGATTCTCATGGTGCTGTGCGACAGTGTTGTATCTGATTCTCATGGTGCTGTGCGACAGTGTTGTAGCCGATTCTCATGGTGCTGTGCGACAGTGTTGTACCTGATTCTCATGGTGCTGTACGACAGTGTTGTATCTGATTCTCATGGTGCTGTATGACAGTGTTGTATCTGATTCTCATGGTGCTGTATGACAGTGTTGTATCTGATTCTCATGGTGCTGTACGACAGTGTTGTATCTGATTCCCATGGTGCTGTGCGACAGTGTTGTATCTGATTCTCATGGTGCTGTGCGACAGTGTTGTATCTGATTCTCATGGTGCTGTGCGACAGTGTTGTACCTGATTCTCATGGTGCTGTACGACAGTGTTGTACCTGATTCTCATGGTGCTGTGCGACAGTGTTGTACCTGATTCTCATGGTGCTGTACGACAGTGTTGTATCTGATTCTCATGGTGCTGTATGACAGTGTTGTATCTGATTCTCATGGTGCTGTGCGACAGTGTTGTATCTGATTCTCATGGTGCTGTGCGACAGTGTTGTATCTGATTCTCATGGTGCTGTGCGACAGTGTTGTAGCCGATTCTCATGGTGCTGTGCGACAGTGTTGTACCTGATTGTCATGGTGCAGTACGACAGTGTTGTAGCCAATTCTCATGGTGCTGTGCGACAGTGTTGTACCTGATTGTCATGGTGCAGTACGACAGTGTTGTACCTGGTTCTCATTGTGCTGTACGACAGTGTTGTAGCCGATTCTCATGGTGCTGTACGACATTGTTGTATCTGATTCTCATGGTGCTGTGCAACACAGTTGTATCTGATTCCCATGGTGCTGTGCGACAATGTTGTATCTGATTCTCATGGTGCTGTACGACAGTGTTGTAGCCGATTCTCATGGTGCTGTACGACATTGTTGTATCTGATTCTCATGGTGCTGTGCAACACAGTTGTATCTGATTCCCATGGTGCTGTGCGACAGTGTTGTATCTGATTCTCATGGTTCTGTATGACAATGTTGTATCTGATTCTCATGGTGCTGTACGACTGTGTTGTATCTGATTCTCATGGTACTGTACGACAGTGTTTTAGCTGATTCTCGTGTTGCTGTACGACAGTGTTGTATCTGATTCTCCTGGTGCTGTACAACACAGTTGTATCTGATTCCCATGGTACTGTCCGACATTGTTGTATCTGATTCCCATCGTGCTGTACGACAGTCTTGTATCTGAGTCCCATGGTGCTGTACGACAATGTTGTATCTGATTCTCATGGTGCTGTACAACACAGTTGTATCTGATTCCCATGGTGATGAATGACAATGTTGTATCTGATTCTCATGGTGCTGTACGACAGTCTTGTATCTGAGTCCCATGGTGCTGTACGACACAGTTGTATCTGATTCCCATGGTGCTGTCCGACAGTGTTGTATCTGATTCTCATGGTGCTGTACGACAGTGTTGTATCTGATTCCCATGGTGCTGTACAACACAGTTGTATCTGATTCCCATGGTGATGAATGACAATGTTGTATCTGATTCTCATGGTGCTGTACGACAGTCTTGTATCTGATTCTCATGGTGCTGTACAACACAGTTGTATCTGATTCCCATGGTGCTGTACAACACAGTTGTATCCGATTCCCATGGTGCTGTGCGACAGTGTTGTATCTGATTCTCATGGTGCTGTACGACAGTGTTGTATCTGATTCTCATGGTGCTGTCCGACAGTGTTGTACCTGATTCTCATGGTGCTGTACGACAATGTTGTATCTGATTCCCATGGTGCTGTGCGACAGTGTTGTATCTGATTCCCATGGTGCTGTACAACACAGTTGTATCTGATTCCCATGGTGCTGTACGACAGTGTTGTATCTGATTCCCATGATGCTGTACGACAGTGTTGTATCTGATTCTCATGGTGCTGTACGACAGAGTTGTAGCTGATTCTCATGGTGCTGTACGACAGTGTTGTATCTGATTCTCATGGTGCTGTACGACAGTGTTGTATCTGATTCTCATGGTGCTGTACGACAGAGTTGTATCTGATTCTCATGGTGCTGTACGACAGAGTTGTATCTGATTCCCATGGTGCTGTTCAACACAGTTGTATCTGATTCCCATGGTGCTGTGCGACAGTCTTGTATCTGATTCTCATGGTGCTGTACGACAGTGTTGTATCTGATTCTCATGGTGCTGTACGACAGTGTTGTATCTGATTCTCATGGTACTGAACGACAGTGTTGTATCTGATTCCCATGGTGCTGTGCGACATTGTTGTATCAGATTCTCATGGTACTGTCCGACTGTGCTGCATCTGATTCTCATGGTGCTGTACAACACAGTTGTATCCGATTCCCATGGTGCTGTGCGACAGTGTTGTATCTGATTCTCATGGTGCTGTACGACAGTGTTGTACCTGATTCTCATGGTGCTGTACGACAGTGTTGTATCTGATTCTCATGGTGCTGTCCGACAGTGTTGTACCTGATTCTCATGGTGCTGTGCGACAGTGTTGTATCTGATTCTCATGGTGCTGTACGACAATGTTGTATCTGATTCCCATGGTGCTGTGCGACAGTGTTGTATCTGATTCTCATGGCGCTGTGCAACACAGTTGTACCTGATTCTCATGGTGCTGTACGACAGTGTTGTATCTGATTCTCATGGTGCTGTCCGACAGTGTTGTACCTGATTCTCATGGTGCTGTACAACAGTGTTGTATCTGATTCTCATGGTGCTGTGCGACAGTGTTGTATCTGATTCTCATGGTGCTGTACGACAATGTTGTATCTGATTCCCATGGTGCTGTACGACAATGTTGTATCTGATTCTCATGGTGCTGTACGACAGTGTTGTATCTGATTCTCATGGTGCTGTACGACAATGTTGTATCTGATTCCCATGGTGCTGTACGACAGTGTTGTACCTGATTCTCATAGTGCTGTGCGACAGTGTTGTAGCCGATTCTCATGGTGCTGTACGACAGTGTTCTACCTGATTCTCGTGTTGCTGTACGACAGTGTTGTAGCCGATTCCCATGCTGCTGTGCGACAGTGTTGTACCTGATTCTCATGGTGCTGTACGACAATGTTGTAGCCGATTCTCATGGTGCTGTGCGACAGTGTTGTAGCCGATTCTCATGGTGCTGTACGACAGTGTTCTACCTGATTCCCATGGTGCTGTACGACAGTGTTGTATCTGATTCTCATGGTGCAGTACGACAGTGTTGTAGCCGATTCTCATGGTGCTGTACGACATTGTTGTATCTGATTCTCATGGTGCTGTGCAACACAGTTGTATCTGATTCCCATGGTGCTGTGCGACAATGTTGTATCTGATTCTCATGGTGCTGTGCAACACAGTTGTATCTGATTCTCATGGTGCTGTAGACAGTGTTGTATCTGATTCTCATGGTGCTGTACGAAAGTGTTGTATCTGATTCTCATGGTGCTGTACGACAGTGTTGTAGCCGATGCTCATGGTGATGTACGACATTTTTGTAGCCGATTCTCATGTTGCTGTCCGACAGTGTTGCATCAGATTCTCATGGTGCTGTACAACAATGTTGTATCTGATTCTCATCGTACTGTACAACAGTGTTGTATCTGATTCTCGTGGTGTTGTGCAACACAGTTGTATCCGTTTCCCATGGTGCTGTACGACTGTGTTGTATCTGATTCCCATGGTGCTGTACGACTATGTTGTATCTGATTCTCATGGTGCTGAACGACACAGTTGTATCTGATTCCCATGGTGCTGTACGACAGTGTTGTATCTGATTCCCATGGTGCTGTACGACTGTGTTGTATCTGATTCTCATGGTGCTGTACGACTATGTTGTATCTGATTCTCATGGTGCTGAACGACACAGTTGTATCTGATTCCCATGGTGCTGTACGACTATGTTGTATCTGATTCTCATGGTGCTGAACGACACAGTTGTATCTGATTCCCATGGTGCTGTACGACAGTGTTGTATCTGATTCCCATGGTGCTGTACGACTGTGTTGTATCTGATTCTCATGGTGCTGTACGACAGAGTTGTATCTGATTCCCATGGTGCTGTACAACACAGTTGTATCTGATTCCCATGGTGCTGAACGACAGTGTTGTATCTGATTCCCATGGTGCTGTACGACAGTGTTGTATCTGATTCCCATGGTGCTGTACAACACAGTTGTATCTGATTCCCATGGTGCTGTACGACAGTGTTGTATCTGATTCCCATGGTGCTGTACGACAGTGTTGTATCTGATTCTCATGGTGCTGTACGACAGAGTTGTATCTGATTCTCATGGTGCTGTACGACAGTGTTGTATCTGATTCTCATGGTGCTGCACGACAGTGTTGTATCTGATTCTCATGGTGCTGTACGACAGAGTTGTATCTGATTTTCATGGTGCTGTACGACAGAGTTGTATCTGATTCCCATGGTGCTGTACAACACAGTTGTATCTGATTCCCATGGTGCTGTGCGACAGTCTTGTATCTGATTCTCATGGTGCTGTACGACAGAGTTGTATCTGATTCTCATGGTGCTGTACGACAGTGTTGTATCTGATTCTCATGGTGCTGTACGACAGTGTTGTATCTGATTCTCATGGTACTGAACGACAGTGTTGTATCTGATTCCCATGGTGCTGTGCGACATTGTTGTATCTGATTCTCATGGTGCTGTACAACAATGTTGTATCTGATTCTCATGTTGCTGTACGACAGTTTTGTAGCCGATAATCATGGTGCTGTCCGACAGTGTGGTAGCCGATTCTTATGGTGCTGCACGACAATGTTGTTTCAGATTCTCATGGTACTGTCCGACTGTGCTGCATCTGATTCTCATGGTGCTTTACGACAGTGTTGTATCTGATTCCCATGGTGCTGTGCGACAGTGTTGTATCTGATTCTCATGGTGCTGTATGACAATGTTGTATCTGATTCTCATGGTGCTGTACGACAATGTTGTATCTGATTCCCATGGTGCTGTGCGACAGTGTTGTATCTGATTCTCATGGTGCTGTACGACAGTGTTGTAGCCGATTCTCATGGTGCTGTACGACAGTGTTCTACCTGATTCTCGTGTTGCTGTACGACAGTGTTGTAGCCGATTCTCATGCTGCTGTGCGACAGTGTTGTACCTGATTCTCATGGTGCTGTACGACAATGTTGTAGCCGATTCTCATGGTGCTGTACGACAGTGTTCTACCTGATTCTCGTGTTGCTGTACGACAGTGTTGTATCTGATTCTCATGGTGCAGTACGACAGTGTTGTAGCCGATTCTCATGGTGCTGTACGACATTGTTGTATCTGATTCTCATGGTGCTGTACGACACAGTTGTATCTGATTCCCATGGTGCTGTGCGACAATGTTGTATCTGATTCTCATGGTGCTGTGCAACACAGTTGTATCTGATTCTCATGGTGCTGTGGACAGTGTTGTATCTGATTCTCATGGTGCTGTACGAAAGTGTTGTATCTGATTCTCATGGTGCTGTACGACAGTGTTGTAGCCGATGCTCATGGTGATGTACGACATTTTTGTAGCCGATTCTCATGTTGCTGTCCGACAGTGTTGCATCAGATTCTCATCGTACTGTACAACAGTGTTGTATCTGATTCTCGTGGTGCTGTGCAACACAGTTGTATCCGTTTCCCATGGTGCTGTACGACTGTGTTGTATCTGATTCCCATGGTGCTGTACAACACAGTTGTATCTGATTCCCATGGTGCTGTACGACAGTGTTGTATCTGATTCTCATGCTGCTGTACAACACAGTTGTATCTGATTCCCATGGTGCTGTGCGACAGTGTTGTATCTGATTCTCATGGTGCTGTACAACACAGTTGTATCTGATTCCCATGGTGCTCTGCGACAGTGTTGTATCTGATTCTCATGGTGCTGAACAACACAGTTGTATCTGATTCCCATGGTGCTGTACGACAATGTTGTATCTGATTCTAATGGTGCAATATGACAGTGTTGTATCTGATTCTCATGGTGCTGTATGAAAGTGTTGTATCTGATTCTCATGGTGCTGTACGACAATGTTGTATCTGATTCTAATGGTGCAATATGACAGTGTTGTATCTGATTCTCATGCTGCTGTACGTCAGTGTGGTAGCCGATTCTCATGGTGCTGTACAACACAATTGTATCAGATTCTCATGGTACTGTACGACATTGTTGTAGCCGGTTCTCATGGTGCTGTACGACAGTGTTGTATCTGATTCTCATGTTGCTGTACGACAGTTTTGTAGCCGATTCTCATGGTGCTGTACGACAATGTTGTATCAGATTCTCATGGTACTGTCCGACTGTGCTGCATCTGATTCTCATGGTACTGTACGACAGTGTTGTAGCTGATTCTCGTGTTGCTGTACGACAGTGTTGTATCTGATTCTCATGGTGCTGTACGACAGTGTTGTAGCTGATTCTCATGGTGCTGCACGACAGTGTTGTATCTGATTACCATGGTGCTGTACAACACAGTTGTATCTGATTCCCATGGTGATGAATGACAATGTTGTATCTGATTCTCATGGTGCTGTACGGCAGTCTTGTATCTGATTCCCATGGTGCTGTACAACACAGTTGTATCTGATTCCCATGGTGCTGTACGACAGTGTTGTATCTGATTCCCATGGTGCTGTACGACTGTGTTGTATCTGATTCTCATGGTGCTGTACGACAGAGTTGTATCTGATTCCCATGGTGCTGTACAACACAGTTGTATCTGATTCCCATGGTGCTGAACGACAGTGTTGTATCTGATTCCCATGGTGCTGTACAACACAGTTGTATCTGATTCCCATGGTGCTGTACGACAGTGTTGTATCTGATTCCCATGGTGCTGTACGACAGTGTTGTATCTGATTCTCATGGTGCTGTACGACAGTGTTGTATCTGATTCTCATGGTGCTGTACGACAGTGTTGTATCTGATTCTCATGGTGCTGTACGACAGTGTTGTATCTGATTCTCATGGTACTGTACGACAGTGTTGTAGCTGATTCTCGTGTTGCTGTACGACAGTGTTGTATCTGATTCTCATGGTGCTGTCCGACAGTGTTGTAGCTGATTCTCATGGTGCTGCACGACAGTGTTGTATCTGATTCCCATGGTGCTGTACAACACAGTTGTATCTGATTCCCATGGTGCTGTACGACAGTGTTGTATCTGATTCCCATGGTGCTGTACGACTGTGTTGTATCTGATTCTCATGGTGCTGTACGACAGAGTTGTATCAGATTCCCATGGTGCTGTACAACACAGTTGTATCTGATTCCCATGGTGCTGAACGACAGTGCTGTATCTGATTCCCATGGTGCTGTACAACACAGTTGTATCTGATTCCCATGGTGCTGTACGACAGTGTTGTATCTGATTCCCATGGTGCTGTACGACAGTGTTGTATCTGATTCTCATGGTGCTGTACAACAGTGTTGTATCTGATTCTCATGGTGCTGTACGACAGTGTTGTATCTGATTCTCATGGTGCTGTACGACAGAGTTGTATCTGATTCTCATGGTGCTGTACGACAGAGTTGTATCTGATTCCCATGGTGCTGTTCAGCACAGTTGTATCTGATTCCCATGGTGCTGTGCGACAGTCTTGTATCTGATTCTCATGGTGCTGTACGACAGAGTTGTATCTGATTCTCATGGTGCTGTACGACAGTGTTGTATCTGATTCTCATGGTGCTGTACGACAGTGTTGTATCTGATTCTCATGGTACTGAACGACAGTGTTGTATCTGATTCTCATGGTGTTGTACGACAGTTTTGTATGTGAGTCCCATGGTGCTGTACGACTATGTTGTATCTGATTCTCATGTTGCTGTACAACAGTGTTGTTGCCGATTCTCATGGTTCTGTATGACAGTGTTGTATCTGATTCTCATGATGCTGTCCGACAGTGTTGTATCTGATTCTAATGGTGCTGTATGACAGTGTTGTATCTGATTCTCATGGTGCTGTCCGACAGTGTTGTACCCGATTCTCATGGTGCTCTACGACAGTGTTGTATCTGATTCTTGTTGTGCTGTACGATAGTGTTGTACCTGATTATCAGGGTGCTTTACAACTGTGTTGATCCTGTTACTTACGCTGCTGTCCGACAGTGTTGTATCTGATTCTCATGTTGCTGTACGACAGAGTTGTAGCCGATAATCATGGTGCTGTACGACAGTGTTGTATCAGATGCCCATGGTGCTGTACGACAATGTTGTATCAGATTCTCATGGTACTGTTCGACTGTGCTGCATCTGATTCTCATGGTGCTGTATGACAGTGTTGTATCTGATTCTCATGGTGCTGTACGACAGTGTTGTATCTGATTCCCATGGTGCTGTGCGACAGTCTTGTATCTGATTCTCATGGTGCTGTACGACAGAGTTGTATCTGATTCTCATGGTGCTCTACGACAGTTTTGTATCTGAGTCCCATGGTGCCGTACGACAATGTTGTATCTGATTCTCATGGTACTGAATGACAGTGTTGTATCTGATTCTCATGCTGCTGTACAACACAGTTGTATCTGATTCCCATGGTGCTGTGCGACAGTGTTGTATCTGATTCTCATGGTGCTGAACAACACAGTTGTATCTGATTCCCATGGTGCTGTACGACAATGTTGTATCTGATTCTAATGGTGCAATATGACAGTGTTGTATCTGATTCTCATGGTGCTGTATGAAAGTGTTGTATCTGATTCTCATGGTGCTGTACGACAATGTTGTATCTGATTCTAATGGTGCAATATGACAGTGTTGTATCTGATTCTCATGGTGCTGTGCGACAGTCTTGTATCTGATTCTCATGGTGCTGTACGACAGAGTTGTATCTGATTCTCATGGTGCTCTACGACAGTTTTGTATCTGAGTCCCATGGTGCCGTACGACAATGTTGTATCTGATTCTCATGGTACTGAATGACAGTGTTGTATCTGATTCTCATGGTGTTGTACGACAGTTTTGTCTGTGAGTCCCATGGTGCTGTACGAAAGTGTTGTATCTGATTGTCATGGTGCTGTAGGACTTGTTGTACCTGCTTATCAGGGTGCTGGGCGACAGTGTTGTATCTGATTCTCATTGTGCTGGGCGACAGTGTTGTATCTCATTATCAAGCTGCGGGACAACTGTGTTGTACTTGATTCTCATGGTGCTGTACGACAGTGTTGTATCTGATTCTCATGATGATGTACGACAGTGTTGTATCTGATTCTCATGGTGCTGTACGACAGTGTTGTATCAGATTCTCATGGTGCTGTACGACAGTGTTGTATCTGATTCTCATGTTGCTGTACGACAGTGTTGTATCTGATTCTCATGTTTCTGTACGACAGTATTGTATCTGATTCTGATGATGCTGTCCGACATTATTTTGTCTGATTCACATGCTGCTGTGCGACAGTGTTGTACCTCATTATCAGGGTGCTGTACAACTGTGTTGTATCTAATTCACATGCTGCTGTGCGACAGTGTTGTTCCTGATTCTCGTGGTGCTGTGCAACAGTGTTGTACCCCATTCTAATGGTGTTGTACGACAGTGTTGTTTCTCATTATCAAGCTGCTGTACAACTGTGTTGTACCTGCTTATCAGGGTGCTGTACTCATGTTTTGTCCCTGATTCTCATGTTGCTGTCCGACAGTGTTGCATCAGATTCTCATGGTGCTGTACAACAATGTTGTATCTGATTCTCATCGTACTGTACAACAGTGTTGTATCTGATTCTCGTGGTGTTGTGCAACACAGTTGTATCCGTTTCCCATGGTGCTGTACGACTGTGTTGTATCTGATTCCCATGGTGCTGTACAACACAGTTGTATCTGATTCCCATGGTGCTGTACAACAGTGTTGTATCTGATTCTCATGGTGCTGAACAACACAGTTGTATCTGATTCCCATGGTGCTGTGCGACAGTGTTGTATCTGATTCTCGTGGTGTTGTGCAACACAGTTGTATCCGTTTCCCATGGTGCTGTACGACTGTGTTGTATCTGATTCTCATGGTGCTGTACAACACAGTTGTATCTGATTCCCATGGTGCTGTACAACAGTGTTGTATCTGATTCTCATGGTGCTGATCAACACAGTTGTATCTGATTCCCATGGTGCTGTGCGACAGTGTTGTATCTGATTCTCATGGTGCTGTACGACAGTGTTGTATCTGATTCTCATGGTGCTGTACGACAATGTTGTATCTGATTCTCATGGTGCTGTACGACAGTGTTGTATCTGATTCTCATGCTGCTGTACGTCAGTGTGGTAGCCGATTCTCATGGTGCTGTACAACACAATTGTATCTGAGTCCCATGGTGCTGTACAACAATGTTGTATCAGATTCTCATGGTACTGTACGACATTGTTGTAGCCGGTTCTCATGGTGCTGTACGACAGTGTTGTATCTGATTCTCATGTTGCTGTACGACAGTTTTGTAGCCGATTCTCATGGTGCTGTACGACAATGTTGTATCAGATTCTCATGGTACTGTCCGACTGTGCTGCATCTGATTCTCATGGTACTGTACGACAGTGTTGTAGCTGATTCTCGTGTTGCTGTACGACAGTGTTGTATCTGATTCTCATGGTGCTGTACGACAGTGTTGTAGCTGATTCTCATGGTGCTGCACGACAGTGTTGTATCTGATTCCCATGGTGCTGTACAACACAGTTGTATCTGATTCCCATGGTGATGAATGACAATGTTGTATCTGATTCCCATGGTGCTGTACAACACAGTTGTATCTGATTCCCATGGTGCTGTACGACTGTGTTGTATCTGATTCTCATGGTGCTGTACGACAGAGTTGTATCTGATTCCCATGGTGCTGTACAACACAGTTGTATCTGATTCCCATGGTGCTGTACGACAGTGTTGTATCTGATTCCCATGGTGCTGTACGACAGTGTTGTATCTGATTCCCATGGTGCTGTACGACAGTGTTGTATCTGATTCTCATGGTGCTGTACGACAGTGTTGTATCTGATTCTCATGGTGCTGTACGACAGTGTTGTATCTGATTCTCATGGTGCTGTACGACAGTGTTGTATCTGATTCTCATGGTGCTGTACGACAGTGTTGTATCTGATTCTCATGGTACTGTACGACATTGTTGTAGCTGATTCTCGTGTTGCTGTACGACAGTGTTGTATCTGATTCTCATGGTGCTGTCCGACAGTGTTGTAGCTGATTCTCATGGTGCTGCACGACAGTGTTGTATCTGATTCCCATGGTGCTGTACAACACAGTTGTATCTGATTCCCATGGTGATGAATGACAATGTTGTATCTGATTCTCATGGTGCTGTACGGCAGTCTTGTATCTGATTCCCATGGTGCTGTACAACACAGTTGTATCTGATTCCCATGGTGCTGTACGACAGTGTTGTATCTGATTCCCATGGTGCTGTACGACTGTGTTGTATCTGATTCTCATGGTGCTGTACGACAGAGTTGTATCTGATTCCCATGGTGCTGTACAACACAGTTGTATCTGATTCCCATGGTGCTGAACGACAGTGTTGTATCTGATTCCCATGGTGCTGAACGACAGTCTTGTATCTGATTCCCATGGTGCTGTACAACACAGTTGTATCTGATTCCCATGGTGCTGTACGACAGTGTTGTATCTGATTCTCATGGTGCTGTACGACAGTGTTGTATCTGATTCTCATGGTGCTGTACGACAGTGTTGTATCTGATTCTCATGGTGCTGTACGACAGTGTTGTATCTGATTCTCATGGTGCTGTACGACAGTGTTGTATCTGATTCTCATGGTGCTGTACGACAGTGTTGTATCTGATTCTCATGGTGCTGTACGACAGTGTTGTATCTGATTCTCATGGTACTGAACGACAGTGTTGTATCTGATTCTCATGGTGTTGTACGACAGAGTTGTATCTGATTCCCATGGTGCTGTTCAACACAGTTGTATCTGATTCCCATGGTGCTGTGCGACAGTCTTGTATCTGATTCTCATGGTGCTGTCCGACAGAGTTGTATCTGATTCTCATGGTGCTGTACGACATTGTTGTATCTGATTCTCATGGTGCTGTACGACAGTGTTGTATCTGATTCTCATGGTGCTGTCCGACAGAGTTGTATCTGATTCTCATGGTGCTGTACGACATTGTTGTATCTGATTCTCATGGTGCTGTACGACAGTGTTGTATCTGATTCTCATGGTACTGAACGACAGTGTTGTATCTGATTCTCATGGTGTTGTACGACAGTTTTGTATGTGAGTCCCATGGTGCTGTACGACTATGTTGTATCTGATTCTCATGTTGCTGTACAACAGTGTTGTTGCCGATTCTCATGGTTCTGTATGACAATGTTGTATCTGATTCTCATGATGCTGTCCGACAGTGTTGTATCTGATTCTAATGGTGCTGTATGACAGTGTTGTATCTGATTCTCATGGTGCTGTCCGACAGTGTTGTACCCGATTCTCTTGGTGCTGTACAACAGGGTTGTACCCGATTCTCATGGTGCTCTACGACAGTGTTGTATCTGATTCTTGTTGTGCTGTACGATAGTGTTGTACCTGATTATCAGGGTGCTTTACAACTGTGTTGATCCTGTTACTTACGCTGCTGTCCGACAGTGTTGTATCTGATTCTCATGTTGCTGTACGACAGAGTTGTAGCCGATAATCATGGTGCTGTACGACAGTGTTGTATCAGATGCCCATGGTGTTGTACGACAATGTTGTATCAGATTCTCATGGTACTGTTCGACTGTGCTGCATCTGATTCTCATAGTGCTGTACGACTGTGTTGTATCTGATTCCCATGGTGCTGTACGACAGTGTTGTATCTGATTGTCATGGTGCTGTACGACAGTGTTGTATCTGATTCCCATGGTGCTGTGCGACAGTCTTGTATCTGATTCTCATGGTGCTGTACGACAGAGTTGTATCTGATTCTCATGGTGCTCTACGACAGTTTTGTATCTGAGTCCCATGGTGCCGTACGACAATGTTGTATCTGATTCTCATGGTACTGAATGACAGTGTTGTATCTGATTCTCATGGTGTTGTACGACAGTTTTGTCTGTGAGTCCCATGGTGCTGTACGAAAGTGTTGTATCTGATTGTCATGGTGCTGTAGGACTTGTTGTACCTGCTTATCAGGGTGCTGGGCGACAGTGTTGTATCTGATTCTCATTGTTCTGTACAACAGTGTTGTACCCGATTCTCCTGGTGCTGGGCGACAGTGTTGTATCTCATTATCAAGCTGCGGGACAACTGTGTTGTACTTGATTCTCATGGTGCTGTACGACAGTGTTGTATCTGATTCTCATGATGATGTACGACAGTGTTGTATCTGATTCTCATGGTGCTGTACGACAGTGTTGTATCAGATTCTCATGGTGCTGTACGACAGTGTTGTATCTGATTCTCATGTTGCTGTACGACAGTGTTGTATCTGATTCTCATGTTTCTGTACGACAGTATTGTATCTGATTCTGATGATGCTGTCCGACATTATTTTGTCTGATTCACATGCTGCTGTGCGACAGTGTTGTACCTGATTATCAGGGTGCTGTACAACTGTGTTGTATCTAATTCACATGCTGCTGTGCGACAGTGTTGTTCCTGATTCTCGTGGTGCTGTGCAACAGTGTTGTACCCCATTCTAATGGTGTTGTACGACAGTGTTGTTTCTCATTATCAAGCTGCTGTACAACTGTGTTGTACCTGCTTATCAGGGTGCTGTACTCATGTTTTGTCCCTGATTCTCATGGTGCTGTACGATAGTGTTGGATCTGATTCCCATGGTGCTGTACAAATGTTGTATCCGATTCTCATGTTGCTGTACGACAGTGTTGTCGCCGATTCTCATGTTGCTGTTGGACAGAGTTGTATCTGATTCTCATGGTGCTGTGCGACAGTGTTTTGTCTGATTCACATGGTGCTGGAGGCTGGTGTTGTATGTGATTCTCATGCTGCTGTGCGACAATATTGTATCTGATTCTCATGGTGCTGTCGGATTTGTTGTTCCTGATTATCAGGGTGCTGTACAAATGTTTTGTACCTGATTCTCATGGTGCTGTCCGACAATGTTGTATCTGATTCTCATCGTGCTGTACGACTGTGTTGTATCTGATTCTCATGGTACTGTACAACAGTGTTGTAGCTGATTCTCGTGTTGCTGTACGACAGTGTTGTATCTGATTCTCATGGTGCTGTACGACAGTGTTGTAGCTGATTCTCATGGTGCTGTACGACAGTGTTGTAGCCGATTTTCATGGTGCTGCACGACAGTGTTGTATCTGATTCTCATGGTGCTGAACGACAGTGTTGTAGCCGATTCTCATGGTGCTGTACGACAGTGTTGTAGCCGATTCTCATGGTGCTGTACGACAGTCTTGTATCTGATTCCCATGGTGCTGCACAACACAGTTGTATCTGAGTCCCATAGTGCTGTACGACAATGTTGTATCTGATTCTCATGGTGCTGTACGACAATGTTGTATCTGATTCTCATGGTACTGTCCGACATTGTTGTATCTGATTCCCATGGTGCTGTACGACAATGTTGTATCTGAGTCCCATGGTGCTGTACGACAATGTTGTATCTGAGTCCCATAGTGCTGTACGACAATGTTGTATCTGATTCTCATGGTGCTGTACAACACAGTTGTATCTGATTCCCATGGTGCTGTACGACAATGTTGTATCTGATTCTCATGGTGCTGTACGACAGTGTTGTATCTGAGTCCCATGGTGCTGTACGACAATGTTGTATCTGATTCTCATGGTGCTGTACAACACAGTTGTATCTGATTCTCATGGTGCTGTACGACAGTGTTGTATCTGATTCCCATGGTGCTGTACAACACAGTTGTATCTGATTCCCATGGTGATGAATGACAATGTTGTATCTGATTCTCATGGTGCTGTACGACAGTCTTGTATCTGAGTCCCATGGTGCTGTACGACAATGTTGTATCTGATTCTCATGGTGCTGTACAACACAGTTGTATCTGATTCTCATGGTGCTGTACGACAGTGTTGTATCTGATTCCCATGGTGCTGTACAACACAGTTGTATCTGATTCCCATGGTGATGAATGACAATGTTGTATCTGATTCTCATGGTGCTGTACGGCAGTCTTGTATCTGATTCCCATGGTGCTGTACGACAGTGTTGTATCTGATTCCCATGGTGCTGTACGACAGTGTTGTATCTGATTCCCATGGTGCTGTACGACTGTGTTGTATCTGATTCTCATGGTGCTGTACGACAGAGTTGTATCTGATTCCCATGGTGCTGTACGACAGTGTTGTATCTGATTCTCATGGTGCTGTACGACAGAGTTGTATCTGATTCTCATGGTGCTGTACGACAGAGTTGTATCTGATTCCCATGGTGCTGTTCAACACAGTTGTATCTGATTCCCATGGTGCTGTGCGACAGTCTTGTATCTGATTCTCATGGTGCTGTACGACAGAGTTGTATCTGATTCTCATGGTGCTGTACGACAGTGTTGTATCTGATTCTCATGGTACTGAACGACAGTGTTGTATCTGATTCTCATGTTGTTGTACGACAGTTTTGTATGTGAGTCCCATGGTGCTGTACGACTATGTTGTATCTGATTCTCATGTTGCTGTACGACAGTGTTGTTGCCGATTCTCATGATTCTGTATGACAGTGTTGTATCTGATTCTCATGATGCTGTACGACAGTGTTGTATCTGATTCTAATGGTGCTGTATGACAGTGTTGTATCTGATTCTCATGGTGCTGTCCGACAGTGTTGTACCCGATTCTCTTGGTGCTGTACAACAGGGTTGTACCCGATTCTCATGGTGCTCTACGACAGTGTTGTATCTGATTCTTGTTGTGCTGTACGATAGTGTTGTACCTGATTATCAGGGTGCTTTACAACTGTGTTGATCCTGTTACTTACGCTGCTGTCCGACAGTGTTGTATCTGATTCTCATGTTGCTGTACGACAGAGTTGTAGCCGATAATCATGGTGCTGTACGACAGTGTTGTATCAGATGCCCATGGTGCTGTACGACAATGTTGTATCAGATTCTCATGGTACTGTTCGACTGTGCTGCATCTGATTCTCATAGTGCTGTACGACTGTGTTGTATCTGATTCCCATGGTGCTGTACAACACAGTTGTATCTGATTCCCATGGTGCTGTGCGACAGTCTTGTATCTGATTCTCATGGTGCTGTACGACAGTGTTGTATCTGATTCTCATGGTGCTGTACGACAGTGTTGTATCTGATTCTCATGGTGCTCTACGACAGTTTTGTATCTGAGTCCCATGGTGCCGTACGACAATGTTGTATCTGATTCTCATGGTACTGAATGACAGTGTTGTATCTGATTCTCATGGTGTTGTACGACAGTTTTGTCTGTGAGTCCCATGGTGCTGTACGAAAGTGTTGTATCTGATTGTCATGGTGCTGTAGGACTTGTTGTACCTGCTTATCAGGGTGCTGGGCGACAGTGTTGTATCTGATTCTCATTGTGCTGTACGACAGTGTTGTACCCGATTCTCCTGGTGCTGGGCGACAGTGTTGTATCTCATTATCAAGCTGCGGGACAACTGTGTTGTACTTGATTCTCATGGTGCTGTACGACAGTGTTGTATCTGATTCTCATGATGATGTACGACAGTGTTGTATCTGATTCTCATGGTGCTGTACGACAGTGTTGTATCAGATTCTCATGGTGCTGTACGACAGTGTTGTATCTGATTCTCAAGTTGCTGTACGACAGTGTTGTAGCCGATTCTCATGGTGCTGGACGACAGTGTTGTACCTGCTTCTCATTGTGCTGTACGACAGTGTTGTATCTGGTACTCATGGTGCTGTACGACAGTGTTGGATCTGATTCTCATGGTGCTGTACGACAGTGTTGGATCTGATTCTCATGGTGCTGTTCGACAGTGTTGGATCTGATTCTCATGGTGCTGCAGGACTTGTTGTACCTGATTGTCAGGGTGCTGTACAAATGTTTTGCACCTGATTCTCATCGTGCTCCAGCACAGTGTTGTATCTGATTCTCATGGTGCTGCACGACAATAGTGTATCTGATTCCCATGGTGCTGTACGACAGTGTTGTAGCCGATTCTCATGGTGCTGTACGACAGTGTTGTAGCCGATTCTCATGGTGCTGTACGACAGTGTTGGATCTGATTCTCATGGTGCTGTACGACAGTGTTGTATCTGATTCTCATGGTGCTGTACGACAGTGTTGTATCTGATTCTCATGTTGCTGTACGTCAGTGTTGTAGCCGATTCTCAAGGGGCTGTGCAACAGTGTTGTATCTGATTCTCATGTTGCTGTACGTCAGTGTTGTAGCCGATTCTCAAGGGGCTGTGCAACAGTGTTGTATCTGATTCCCATGGTGCTATCCGACAATGTTGTATCTGATTCTCATGTTGCTGTACGACAGTGTTGTAGCCGATTCTCATGGTGCTGTACGACAGTGTTGGATCTGATTCTCATGGTGCTGTACGACAGTGTTGTATCTGATTCTCATGGTGCTGTACGACAGTGTTGTATCTGATTCTCATGTTGCTGTACGTCAGTGTTGTAGCCGATTCTCAAGGGGCTGTGCAACAGTGTTGTATCTGATTCTCATGGTGCTGTGCAACAGTGTTGTACCCGATTCTCATGGTGCTGTACGACAGTGTTGTATCTGATTCTCATGGTACTGTTCGACAGTGTTGTAGCCGATTCTCACGGTGCTGTGCAACAGTGTTGTATCTGATTCACATGGTGCTGTGCAACAGTGTTGTACCCGATTTCCATGGTGCTGTACGACAGTGTTGTATCTGATTCTCATGGTGCTGTACAACAGTGTTGTATCTGATTCTCATGCTGCTGTATGACAGTGTTGTATCTGATTCACATGTTGCTGTGCAACAGTGTTGTATCTGATTCTAATGGTGCTGTACATCTGTTTTGTACCTGATTCTCATGGTGCTGTAAGAAAGTGTTCTATCTAATTCTCTTGGTGCTGTACGACAGTGTTGTACCTGATTATCAGGATGCTGTACAACTGTTTTTTGTCTGATTCTCATGGTGCTGAACGACAGTGTTGTATCTGATTCTCAAGGTGCTCTACGCTGTGTTTTATCTGATTCTCATGGTCCTGTTTGACAATGTTGTATGTGATTCTCGTTGCTGTACAACAGTGTTGCAGCCGGTTCTCATGGTGCTGTATGACCGTGTTGTATCTTAGTCCCATGGTGATGAATGACAATGTTGTACCTGATTCTCATGGTGCTGTACGACAATGTTGTATCAGATTCTCATGGTACTGTACGACTGTGCTGCATCTGATTCTCATGGTGCTGTACAGCACAGTTGTATCCGATTCCCATGGTCCTGTACGACAATGTTGTATCAGATTCTCATGGTACTGTACGACTGTGCTGCATCTGATTCTCATGCTGCTGCACAACACAGTTGTATCTGATTCTCATGGTACTGTACGACAATGTTGTATCTGATTCTCATAGCATTGTCCAACACAGTTGTATCTGATTCCCATGGTGCTGTACGACAGTGTTGTATCTGATTCTCATGCTGCTGTACGACAATATTGTATCTGATTCTAATGATGCTGTACGACAGTGTTTTGTCTGATTCACATGCTGCTGTGTGACAGTGTTGTACCTGATTATCAGGGTGCTGCACAACTGTGTTGTATCTGATTCTCATGGTGCTGTACAACTGTGTTGTACCTGATTCTCATGGTGCTGTACGACAGTGTTGTCTCTGATTCTAATGATGCTGTACGACAGTGTTTTGTCTGATTCACATGCTGCTGTGTGACAGTGTTGTACCTGATTATCAGGGTGCTGCACAACTGTGTTGTATCTGATTCTCATGGTGCTGTACGACAGTGTTGTATCTGATTCTCATGTTGCTGTCCGTCAGTGTTGTAGCCAATTCTCATGCTGCTGTCGGACTTGTTGTTCCTGATTATCAGGGTGCTGTACAAATGTTTTGCACCTGATTCTCATGGTGCTGTACGACAGTGTTGTATCTGATTCTCATGGTGCTGTACGACATTGTTGTATCTGATTCTCATGTTGCTGTACGACAGTGTTGTAGCCGATTCTCAAGGGGCTGTATGACAGTGTTGTATCTGATTCTCATGGTACGGTTCGGCAGTGTTGTAGCCGATTCTCATGGTGCTGTGCAACAGTGTTGTACCCGATTCTCATGGTGCTGTACGACAGTGTTGTATCTGATTCTCATGGTGCTGTCGGACTTGTGGTACCTGATTATCAGGGTGCTGTATAAATGTTTTGTACCTGATTCTCATGGTACTGTACGACAATGTTGTATCTGATTCTCATGGTGCTGTTCGACAGTGTTGTATCTGATTCTCATGGTGCTGTAAGAAAGTGTTGTATCTGATTCTCATGGTGCTCTACGCTGTGTTGTATCTGATTCACATGGTGCTGTGCAACAGTGTTGTACCCGATTCTCATGGTGCTGTCGAACAGTGTTGTCCCTGATTCTCATGTTTCTGTACGACAGTATTGTATCTGCTTCTGATGATGCTGGACGACAGAGTTGCATCTGATTCTCATGGTGCTGCACAAGACAATTGGATCTGATTCCCATGGTGCTGTTCGGCAGTATTGTACCTGATTCTCCTGGTGCTGTCAGACTTCTGGTACCTGATTATCAGGGTGCTGTACAAATGTTTTGTACCTGATTCTCATGGTACTGCACGACAATGTTGTACCCGATTCTCATGGTGCTGTAGGACTTGTACCTGATTCTCATGGTGCTGTCCAAATGTTTTGTACCTGATTCTCATGGTGCTGTACGACAAAGTTGTATCTGATTCTCATGGTGCTGTTCGACATTGTTGTATCTGATTCTCATGGTACTGTCCGACAGTGTTGTATCTGATTCCCATGGTGCTGTCCGACAGTGTTGTATCTGATTCTCATGTTGCTGTACGACAGTGTTGTAGCCGATTCTCATGGTGCTGTACGACAGTGTTGTACCTGGTTCTCATTGTGCTGTACGACAGTGTTGTATCTGATTCTCATGGTGCTGTATGACAGTGTTGTATCTGATTCTCATGGTACTGTTCGACAGTGTTGTAGCCGATTCTCATGGTGCTGTGCAACAGTGTTGTATCTGATTCACATGGTGCTGTACAACAGTGTTGTAGCCGATTCTCATGGTGCTGTGCAACAGTGTTGTATCTGATTCACATGGTGCTGTGCAACAGTGTTGTACCTGATTCTCATGGTGCTGTGCAACAGTGTTGTATCTGATTCACATGGTGCTGTGCAACAGTGTTGCATCTGATTCTCATGGTGCTGTGCATCATTGTTGTACCCGATTCTCATGGTGCTGTACGACAGTGTTGTATCTGATTCTCATGGTGCTGTACGACAGTGTTGGATCTGATTCTCATGGTGCTGTACGACAGTGTTGTATCTGATTCTCATGGTGCTGCACGACAGTGTTGTATCTGATTCTCATGGTGCTGTTCGACAGTGTTGGATCTGATTCTCATGGTGCTGCAGGACTTGTTGTACCTGATTATCAGTTTGCTGTACAAATGTTTTGCACCTGATTCTCATGGTGCTCTAGCACAGTGTTGTATCTGATTCTCATGGTGCTGTACGACAATAGTGTATCTGATTCCCATGGTGCTGTACGACAGTGTTGTATCTGATTCCCATGGTGCTGTACAACAGTGTTGTAGCCGATTCTCATGGTGCTGTGCAACAGTGTTGTATCTGATTCACATGGTGCTGTGCAACAGTGTTGTACCTGATTCTCATGGTGCTGTGCAACAGTGTTGTATCTGATTCACATGGTGCTGTGCAACAGTGTTGCATCTGATTCTCATGGTGCTGTGCATCATTGTTGTACCCGATTCTCATGGTGCTGTACAACAGTGTTGTACCCGATTCTCATGGTGCTGTACGACAGTGTTGCATCTGATTCTCATGGTGCTGTAAGAAAGTGTTCTATCTGATTCTCTTGGTGCTGTACGACAGTGTTGTATCTGATTCTCATGGTGCTGTACAACAGTGTTGTACCCGATTCTCATGGTGCTGTACGACAGTGTTGCATCTGATTCTCATGGTGCTGTAAGAAAGTGTTCTATCTGATTCTCTTGGTGCTGTACGACAGTGTTGTACCTGATGATCAGGGTGCTGGACAACTGTTTTGTGTCTGATTCTCAAGGTGCTCTCCGCTGTGTTTCATCTGATTCACATGATGCTGTACGACTGTGTTGTATCTGATTCTCATGGTCCTGTTTGACAGTGTTGTCTCTGATTCTAATGATGCTGTACGACAGTGTTTTGTCTGATTCACATGCTGCTGTGCGACAGTGTTGTACCTGATGATCAGGGTGCTGCACAACTGTTTTGTGTCTGATTCTCAAGGTGCTCTACGCTGTGTTTTATCTGATTCACATGCTGCTGTGCGACAGTGTTGTATCTGATTCTCATGGTGCTGTCGGACTTGTTGTACCTGATTATGAGGGTGTTGTACAAATGTTTTGTACCTGATTCTCATGGTGCTGTACGACAATGTTGTATCTGATTCCCATGGTGCTGTGCGACAGTGTTGTATCTGATTCTCATGGTGTTGTCGGACTTGTTGTACCTGATTATGAGGGTGTTGTACAAATGTTTTGTACCTGATTCTCATGGTGCTGTACGACAGTCTTGTATCTGATTCTCATAGTGCTGTACGACTATATTGTTTCTGATTCCCATGTTGTTTTACGACAGTGTTGTAGCCGATTCTCAAGGGGCTGTATGACAGTGTTGTATCTGATTCTCATGGTACGGTTCGGCAGTGTTGTAGCCGATTCTCATGGTGCTGTGCAACAGTGTTGTACCTGATTCTCATGGTGCTGTCCGACAATGTCATATCTGATACTCATGTTGCTGCACGACCGTGTTGTTTCTGATAGTCATGGTGCATTAGGACTTGTGGTGCCTGATTATCTGGGTGCTGTACAAATGTTTTGTACCTGATTCTCATGGTACTGCACGACAGTGTTGTATCTGATTCTCATGGTACTGTGCAACAGTGTTGTACCCGATACCCATGGTGCAGTACAACAGTGTTTTACCTCATTATCAAGCTGCTGCACATCTGTTTTGTACCTGATTCTCATGGTGCTGTAAGAAAGTGTTCTATCTGATTCTCTTGGTGCTCTACGCTGTGTTTTATCTGATTCACATGGTGCTGTGCAACAGTGTTGTACCTGATTATCAGGGTGCTGTACAACTGTTTTGTGTCTGATTCTCATGGTGCTGAACGACAGTGTTGTATCTGATTCTCATGGTGCTCTACGCTGTGTTTTATCTGATTCACATGGTGCTGTGCAACAGTGTTGTACCCGATTCTCATGGTGCTGTAGAACAGTGTTGTATCTGATTCTCTTGGTCCTGTATGACAGTGTGGTCCCTGATTCTCATGTTTCTGTCCGACAATATTGTATCTGCTTCTGATGATGCTGTTCGACAGAGTTGCATCTGATTCTCATGGTGCTGTGCAAGACTATTGGGTCTGATTCCCATGGTGCTGTACGACAGTGTTGTATCTGAACCTCATGGTGCTGTACAACTGTGTTGTTACTGATTCTCGTGGTGCTGTACATCAGTGTTGTATCTGTTTCTCATGGTGCTGTAGAACAGTGTTGTATCTGATTCTCATGGTCCTGTATGACAGTGTTGTCTCTGATTCTCATGTTTCTGTACGACAGTGTTTTGTCTGATTCACATGGTGCTGTTGGCAGGTGTTGTATCTGATTCTCTTGCTGATGTGCGACAGTGTTGTACCTGATTATCAGGGTGCTGCACAACTGTATTGTATCTGATTCGCATGGTGCTGTGCAACAGTGTTGTACCCTATTCTCATGGTGTTGTACAACAGTGTTCTATCTCATTATCAAGCTGCTGTACAATTGTGTTGTACTTGATTCTCGTGGTGCTGTACGACAGTGTTGTATCTGATTCTCATGGTGCTGTACGACAGTGTTGCATCTGATTCTCGTGGTGCTGTACGACAGAGTTGTATCTGATTCTCGTGGTGCTGTACGACAGTGTTGTATCTGATTCTCGTGGTGCTGTGGGACAGTGTTGTGCCTGATGATCAGGGTGCTGTGCAACTGTGTTGTACCTGATTCTCGTGGTGCTGCACGTCAGTGTTGTATCTCATTATCAAGCTGCTGTGCAACTCGGTTGTACCTGATTCTCGTTGTGCTGTACGACAGTGTTGTACCTGTTTCTCATGGTGCTGCACGTCAGTGTTGTATCTGATTCTCATGGTGCTGTAGGACTTGTTGTACCTGATTATCAGGGTGCTGTACAAATGTTTTGTCCCTGATTCTCATGGTGCTGTACAACAATGTTGGATCTGATTCTCATGGTGCTGTATGACAGTATTGTCCCTGATTCCCATGTTTCTGTACGACAATATTGTATCTGCTTCTGATGATGCTGTTCGACAGAGTTGTATCTCATTATCAAGCTGCTGAACAACTGTGTTGTACCTGATTCTCCTTGTGCTGTGCGACAGTGTTGTATCTGATTCTCATGGTGCTGCACGTCTGTGTTGTATCTGATTCTCATGGTGCTGTACAACAGTGTTGTATCTGATTCTCATGGTGCTGTCGGACTTGTTGTACCTGATTATCAGGGTGCTGTACAAATGTTTTGTCCCTGATTCTCATGGTGCTGTACAACAATGTTGTATCTGATTCTCATGGGGCTGTATGACAGTGTTGTATCTGATTCACATGGTGCTGTGCAACAGTGTTGTACCCTATTCTCATGGTGTTGTACAACACTGTTCTATCTCATTATCAAGCTGCTGTACAACTGTGTTGTACCTGATTCACATGGTACTGTACGATAGTGTTGTATCTGATTCTCATGGTGCGGTACAACAGTGTTGTATCTGATTTTGATGGTGCTGTGTGACAGTGTTGTACCTGATTATCAGGGTGCTGTACAACTGTGTTGTACCTGATTATCGTGGTCCTGTACGTCAGTGTTGTATCTGATTCTCATGGTGCGGTACAACAGTGTTGTATCTGATTCTCATGGTGCTGTCGGACTTGTTGTACCTGATTATCAGGGTGCTGTACAAATGTTTTGTCCCTGATTCTCATGGTGCTGTACAACAATGTTGTATCTGATTCTCATGGTGCTATACGACAGTGTTGTATCTGATTCACATGGTGCTGTGCAACAGTGTTGTACCCTATTCTCATGGTGCTGTACGTCTGTGTTGTATCTGATTCTCATGGTGCTGTACGACAGTGTTGTATCTGATTCACATGGTGCTGTGCAACAGTGTTGTACCCTATTCTCATGGTGCTGTACGTCTGTGTTGTATCTGATTCTCATGGTGCTGTACGACAGAGTTGCATCTGATTCTCATGGTGCTGTACGACAGTGTTGCATCTGATTCTTGTGGTGCTGTACGACAGTGTTGCATCTGATTCTCGTGGTGCTGTACGACAGTGTTGTATCTGATTCTCATGGTGCTGTACAACAATGTTGTATCTGATTCTCATGGTGCTGTACAACAGTGTTGCATCTGATTCTCATGGTGCTGGACAAGACAATTGGATCTGATTCCCATGGTGCTGTGGGACAGTGTTGTATCTGATGATCAGGGTGCTGTACAACTGTGTTGTACCTGATTCTCGTGGTGCTGCACGTCAGTGTTGTATCTGATTCTCATGGTGCTGTGCAAAAGTGTTGTACCCGATTCTTAGTGTGTTGTACAACTGTGTTGTATCTCATTATCAAGCTGCTGTGCAACTCGGTTGTACCTGATTCTCCTTGTGCTGTACGACAGTGTTGTACCTGATTCTCATGGTGCTGTACGTCAGTGTTGTATCTGATTCTCGTGGTGCTGTACGACACTGTTGTGTCTGATTCTCATGGTGCTGTGCGACAGTATTATTCCTGATTCTCATGGTACTCAAGACAGTGTTGTATCTGATTCTCATGGTGCTGTACGACAGTGTTGTATCTGATTCTCGTGGTGCTGTACGACACTGTTGTGTCTGATTCTCATGGTGCTGTACAACAGTATTATTCCTGATTCTCATGGTAATGTCCGACAGTGTTGTATCTGATTCTGGAGATGCTGTACGACAGTGTTTTGTCTGATTCACATGGTGCTGTAGGCAGGTGTTGTATCTGATTCTCATGCTGCTGTGCGACAGTGTTGTACCTGATTATCAGGGTGCTGTACAACTGTGTTGTATCTGATTCTCATGCTGCTGTCAGACAGTGTTGTACCTGATTATCAGGGTGCTGTGCGAAAGTGTTGTATCTGATTCTCATGATGCTGTACGACAGTCTTGTACCTGATTATCAGGGTGCTGTACAAATGTTTTGTACCTGATTCTCATAGTGCTGTACGACAGTGTTGTATCTGATTCTCATGGTGCGGTACAACAGTGTTGTATCTGATTTTGATGGTGCTGTGCGACAGTGTTGTACCTGATTATCAGGGTGCTGCACAACTGTGTTGTATCTGATTCTCGTGGTGCTGTGCGACAGTGTTGTACCCGATTCTCATGGTGCTGTGGGACAGTGTTGTACCTGATTATCGTGGTCCTGTACGTCCGTGTTGTATCTCATCATCAAGCTGCTGTACAACTGGGTTGTACCGGATTCTCGTGGTGCAGTACGTCAGTGTTGCATCTGATTCTCATGCTGCTGTGCAACAGTGTTGTACCCGATTCTCATTGTGTTGTACAACTGTGTTGTATCTCATTATCAAGCTGATGAACAACTGTGTTGTACCTGATTCTCATGGTGCTGTACGACAGTGTTGTATCTGATTCTCGTGGTCCTGTACGACAGTGTTGCATCTGATTCTCGTGGTGCTAGACAAGACAATGGGATCTGATTCCCATGGTGCTGTGGGACAGTGTTGTCCCTGATGATCAGGGTGCTGTACAACTGTGTTGTACCTGATTCTCGTGGTGCAGTACGTCAGTGTTGTATCTGATTCTCATGGTGCTGTGCTAAAGTGTTGTACCCGATTCTTAGTGTGTTGTACAACTGTGTTGTATCTCATTATCAAGCTGCTGTGCAACTCGGTTGTACCTGATTCTCGTTGTGCTGTACGACAGTGTTGTATCTGATTCTCATGGTGCTGTACAACAGTGTTGTATCTGATTCTCATGGTGCTGTACGACAGTGTTGTATCTGATTCTCATGGTGCTGTACGTCAGTGTTGTATCTGATTCTCATGGTGCTGTACAACAGTGTTGTATCTGATTCTCATGGTGCTGTACGTCAGTGTTGCATCTGATTCTCATGGTGCTGGACAAGACAATTGGATCTGATTCCCATGGTGCTGTGGGACAGTGTTGTACCTGATGATCAGGGTGCTGTACAACTGTGTTGGACCTGATTCTCGTGGTGCTGTACGTCAGTGTTGTATCTCATTATCAAGCTGCTGTACAACTGTGTTGTACCTGATTCTCGTGGTGCTGCACGTCAGTGTTGTATCTGATTCTCAAGGTGCTGAACAACTGTGTTATACCTGATTCTCATGGTGCTCTACGACAGTGTTGTATCTGATTTTCATGGTGCTGTGCAACAGTGTTGTACCCAATTCTCACTGCACAGTGGCACAGTGGTTAGCACCGCAGCCTCACAGCTCCAGGGACCCGGGTTCGATTCCAGGTACTGCCTGTGTGGAGTTTGCAAGTTCTCCCTGTGTCTGCGTGGGTTTTCTCCGGGTGCTCCGGTTTCCTCCCACATGCCAAAAGACTTGCAGGTTGATAGGTAAATTGGCCATTATAAATTGTCACTAGTATAGGTAGGTGGTAGGGAAATATAGGGACACGTGGGGATGTTTGGTAAGAATATGGGATTAGTGTAGGATTAGTATAAATGGGTGGTTGATGTTCGGCACAGACTCGGTGGGCCGAAGGGCCTGTTTCAGTGCTGTATCTCTAATCTAAAAAAAAAACTGTGTTGTATCTCATTATCAAGCTGCTGTGCAACTCGGTTGTACCTGATTCTCGTTGTGCTGTACGACAGTGTTGTATCTGATTCTCATGGTTCTCTACGCTGTGTTGTATCTGATTCTCATGGTGCTGCAGGACTTGTTGTACCTGATTATCAGGATGCTGTACAAATGTTTTGTACCTGATTTTCATGGTGCTGTACAACAGTGTTGTAACTGATTCTCATGGTACTCAAGACAGTGTTGTATCTGATTCTCATGGTGCTGTACGACAGTGTTGTATCTGATTCTCGTGGTGCTGTACGACACTGTTGTGTCTGATTCTCATGGTGCTGTACAACAGTATTATTCCTGATTCTCATGGTAATGTCCGACAGTGTTGTATCTGATTTTGATGGTGCTGTGCGAAAGTGTTGTATCTGATTCTCATGGTCCTGTATGACAGTGTTGTCTCTGATTCTCATGTTTCTGTAGGACAGTATTGTATCTGAATCTGGTGATGCTGTACGACAGTGTTTTGTCTGATTCACATGGTGCTGTATCTGATTCTCATGCTGCTGTGCGACAGTGTTGTACCTGATTATCAGGGTGCTGTGCAACTGTGTTGAATCTGATTCTCATGCTGCTGTCAGACAGTGTTGTACCTGATTATCAGGGTGCTGTACAACTGTATTGTATCTGATTCTCGTGGTGCTGTAAGTCAGTGTTGCATCTGATTTTCATGGTGCTGTGCGAAAGTGTTGTATCTGATTCTCATGCTGCTGTACGACAGTCTTGTACCTGATTATCAGGATGCTGTACAAATGTTTTGTACCTGATTCTCATAGTGCAGTACGACAGTGTTGTATCTGATTCTCATGGTACTCAAGACAGTGTTGTATCTGATTCTCATGGTGCTGTACGACAGTGTTGTATCTGATTCTCGTGGTGCTGTACGACACTGTTGTGTCTGATTCTCATGGTGCTGTACAACAGTATTATTCCTGATTCTCATGGTAATGTCCGACAGTGTTGTATCTGATTTTGATGGTGCTGTGCGAAAGTGTTGTATCTGATTCTCATGGTCCTGTATGACAGTGTTGTCTCTGATTCTCATGTTTCTGTAGGACAGTATTGTATCTGAATCTGGTGATGCTGTACGACAGTGTTTTGTCTGATTCACATGGTGCTGTATCTGATTCTCATGCTGCTGTGCGACAGTGTTGTACCTGATTATCAGGGTGCTGTGCAACTGTGTTGAATCTGATTCTCATGCTGCTGTCAGACAGTGTTGTACCTGATTATCAGGGTGCTGTACAACTGTATTGTATCTGATTCTCGTGGTGCTGTAAGTCAGTGTTGCATCTGATTTTCATGGTGCTGTGCGAAAGTGTTGTATCTGATTCTCATGCTGCTGTACGACAGTCTTGTACCTGATTATCAGGATGCTGTACAAATGTTTTGTACCTGATTCTCATAGTGCAGTACGACAGTGTTGTATCTGATTCTCATGGTGCTGTACGACAATGTTGTAGCCGATTCTCATGGTGCTGTACGAGAGTGTTGTATCTGATTCTCATGGTACTCTTCGACAGTGTTGTAGCCGATTCTCATGGTGCTGTACAACACAGTTGTATCTGATTCCCATGGTGCTGTCCGACAATGTTGTATCTGATTCTCATGTTGCTGTACGACAGTGTTGTATCTGATTCTCATGTTGCTGTACGACCGTGTTGTCACCGATTCTCAAGGGGCTGTACGACAATATTGTATCTGATTCCCATGGTGCTGTCTGACAGTGTTGAAGCTGATTCTCATTGTGCTGTACAACACAGTTGTATCTGATTCTCATGGTGCTGTACGCAGTGTTGTAGCCGATTCACATGGTGCTGTACGACAGTGTTGTATCTAATTCTCATGGTACTGTTCGACAGTGTTGAAGCTGATTCTCATGGTGCTTTACGACAGTGTTGTATCTGATTCTCATGATGCTGTACGACAGTGTTGTATCTGATTCTCATGGTGTTGTACAACAGTGTTGTATCTCATTATCAAGCTGCTGTGCAACTGCGTTGTACCTGATTCTCATGGTGCTGTACGACTGTGTTGTATCTCATTATCAAGCTGCTGTACAACTGGGTTGTACCTGATTCTCATGGTGCAGTACGTCAGTGTTGTATCTGATTTTCATGGTCCTGTGCAAAAGTGTTGTACCCCATTCTCATGGTGTTGAACAACTATGTTGTATCTCATTATCAAGCTGCTGTGCAACTCGGTTGTACCTGATTCTCGTGGTGCTGTATGACAGTGTTGTACCTGATTCTCATGGTGCTGTACGACAGTGTTGTATCTGATTCTCATGGTTCTCTATGCTGTGTTGTATCTGATTCTCATGGTGCTGTGGGACAGTGTTGTACCTGATTATCAAGGTGCTGTACAACTGTGCCGTACCTGATTCTCGTGGTGCTGTACGTCAGTGTTATATCTGATTCTCATGATATTGTCCAACTGTGTTGTATCTCATTATCATGGTGCTGTATGACTTGTTGTACCTGATTATCAGGGTGCTGTACAAATGTTTTGTCCCCGATTCTCATGGTGCTGTTCGTCAATTTTGTATCTGATTCTCGTGGTGCTGCACGTCAGTGTTGCATCTGATTCTCATGGTGCTTTGCAACAGTGTTGTACCCGATTCTCATTGTGTTGTACAACTGTGTTGTATATCATTATCAAGCTGCTGAACAACTGTGTTGTACCTGATTCTCATGGTGCTGTACGATAGTGTTGTATCTCATTATCAAGCTGCTGTGCAACTGTGTTGTACCTGATTCTCATTGTGCTGTACGACAGTGTTGTATCTGGTACTCATGGTGCTGTATGACAGTGTTGTATCTGATTCTCATGGTGCTGCAGGACTTGTTGTACCTGATTATCAGGGTGCTGTACAAATGTTTTGCACCTGATTCTCATGGTGCTCTAGCACAGTGTTGTATCTGGTACTCATGGTGCTGTATGACAGTGTTGTATCTGATTCTCATGGTGCTGCAGGACTTGTTGTACCTGATTCTCATGGTGCTGTACGACAGTGTTGTATCTGGTACTCATGGTGCTGTATGACAGTGTTGTATCTGGTACTCATGGTGCTGTATGACAGTGTTGTATCTGATTCTCATGGTGCTGCAGGACTTGTTGTACCTGATTCTCATGGTGCTGTACGACAGTGTTGTATCTGGTACTCATGGTGCTGTATGACAGTGTTGTATCTGATTCTCATGGTGCTGCAGGACTTGTTGTACCTGATTATCAGGGTGCTGTACAAATGTTTTGCACCTGATTCTCATGGTGCTCTAGCACAGTGTTGTATCTGATTCTCATGGTACTGTTCGACAGTGTTGTAGCCGATTCTCATGGTGCTGTGCAACAGTGTCGTATCTGATTCACATGGTGCTGTGCAACAGTGTTGTATCTGATTCTCATGGTGCTGTACAACAGTGTTGTATCTGATTCTAATGGTGCTGTACATCTGTTTTGTACCTGATTTTCATGGTGCTGTAAGAAAGTGTTCTATCTGATTCTCTTGGTGCTGCACGACAGTGTTGTACCTGATTATCAGGGTGCTGTACAACTGTTTTATGTCTGATTCTCATGGTGCTGAACGACAGTGTTGTATCTGATTCTCAAGGTGCTCTACGCTGTGTTTTATCTGTTTCACATGGTGCTGTACGACTGTGTTGTATCTGATTCTCATGGTCCTGTTTGACAGTGTTGTCTCTGATTCTAATGATGCTGTACGACAGTGTTTTGTCTGATTCACATGCTGCTGTGCGACAGTGTTGTACCTGATTATCAGGGTGCTGCACAACTGTGTTGTATCTGATTCTCATGGTGTTGTACAACTGTGTTCTATCTCATTATCAAGCTGCTGTACAACTGTGTTGTACCAGATTCTCATGGTGCTGTCCGACTGAGTTGCATCTGATTCCCATGGTGCTGTACAAGACAATTGGATCTGATTCCCATGGTGCTGTACAACACAGTTGTATCTGATTCCCATGGTGCTTTACGCAGTGTTGTATCTGATTCTCATGTTGCTGTACGACAGTGTTGTATCTGATTCTCATGTTGCTGTACGACAGTGTTGTATCTGATTCTCATGGTGCTGTACAACAGTGTTGTATCTCATTATCAAGCTGCTGTGCAACTCGGTTGTACCTGATTCTCGTGGTGCTGTACGACAGTGTTGTATCTGATTCTCATGGTTCTCTACGCTGTGTTGTATCTGATTCTCATGGTGCTGTGGGACAGTGTTGTACCTGATTCTCATGGTGCTGTACGACAGTGTTGTATCTGATTCTCATGGTTCTCTACGCTGTGTTGTACCTGATTCTCATGGTGCTGTACGACAGTGTTGTATCTGATTCTCGTGGTCCTGTACGACAGTGTTGCATCTGATTCTCGTGGTGCTAGACAAGACAATGGGATCTGATTCCCATGGTGCTGTGGGACAGTGTTGTCCCTGATTATCATGGTGCTGTACAACTGTGCCGTACCTGATTCTCGTGGTGCTGTACGTCAGTGTTGTATCTAATTCTCATGATATTGTCCAACTGTGTTGTATCTCATTATCATGGTGCTGTATGACTTGTTGTACCTGATTATCAGGGTGCTGTACAAATGTTTTGTCCCCGATTCTCATGGTGCTGTACGTCAATGTTGTATCTGATTCTCGTGGTGCTGCACGTCAGTGTTGTATCTGTTTCTCAAGGTGCTGTGCAACAGTGTTGTATCTGATTCTCATGGTGCTGTACGACAGTGTTGTATCTGATTCTCGTGGTGCTGTGCAACAATATTGTACCCGATTCTCATTGTGTTGTACAACTGTGTTGTATCTCATTATCAAGCTGCTGTACAACTGGGTTGTACCTGATTCTCATGGTACTGTACGATAGTGTTGTATCTCATTATCAAGCTGCTGTGCAACTGTGTTGTACCTGATTCTCATTGTGCTGTATGACAGTGTTGTATCTGATTCTCATGGTGCTGCAGGACTTGTTGTACCTGATTCTCATGGTGCTGTACAAATGTTTTGTACCTGATTCTCATGGTGCTGTTCGACAATATTGTATCTGATTCTCATGGTGCTGTTCGACAGTGTTGGATCTGATTCTCATGGTGCTGCAGGACTTGTTGTAACTGATTATCAGGGTGCTGTACAAATGTTTTGTATCTGATTCTCATGGTGCAGTACAACCATATTTTACCTCATTATCAAGCTGCTGTACATCTGTTTTGTACCTGATTCTCATGTTGCTGTAAGAAAGTGTTGTATCTGATTCTCATGGTGCTCTACGCTGTGTTTTATCTGATTCACATGGTGCTGTGCAACAGTGTTGTACCCGATTCTCATGGTCCTGTATGACAGTGTTGTCCCTGATTCTCATGGTGCTGGACGACAGTGTTGTATCTGATTCTCATGGTGCTGTTCGGCAGTACTGTACCTGATTATCAGGGTGCTGTGGAACTGTTTTGTACCTGATTCTCATGGTGCTGCACGACAGGGTTGTATCTGATTCTCATGGTGCTGTGCGACAATGTTGTATCTGATTCACATGGTGCTGTACGCAGTGTTGTATCTGATTCCCATGGTGCTATACGACAATGTTGTATCTGATTCTCATGTTGCTGTACGACAGTGTTGTAGCCGATTCTCATGTTGCTGTACGACAGTGTTGTAGCCGATTCTCATGTTGCTGTACGACAGTGTTGTATCTGATTCCCATGGTGCTATCCGACAATGTTGTATCTGATTCTCATGTTGCTGTACGACAGTGTTGTATCTGGTACTCATGGTGCTGTACGACAGTGTTGGATCTGATTCTCATGGTGCTGTACGACAGTGTTGTATCTGGTACTCATGGTGCTGTATGACAGTGTTGTATCTGATTCTCATGTTGCTGTACGTCAGTGTTGTAGCCGATTCTCAAGGGGCTGTATGACAGTGTTGTATCTGATTCACATGGTGCTGTACAACAGTGTTGTATCTGATTCTCATGGTGCTGTGCATCTGTTTTGTACCTGATTCTCATGGTGCAGTAAGAAAGTGTTCTATCTGATTCTCTTGGTGCTGTACGACAGTGTTGTACCTGATTATCAGGGTGCTGTACAACTGTTTTGTGTCTGATTCTCATGGTGCTGAACGACAGTGTTGTATCTGATTCTCAAGGTGCTCTACGCTGTGTTTTATCTGATTCACATGGTGCTGTACGACTGTGTTGTATCTGATTCACATGGTCCTGTTTGACAGTGTTGTCTCTGATTCTAATGATGCTGTACGACAGTGTTTTGTCTGATTCACATGCTGCTGTGCGACAGTGTTGTACCTGATTATCAGGGTGCTGCACAACTGTGTTGTATCTGATTCTCATGGTGTTGTACAAGACAATTGGATCTGATTCCCATGGTGCTGTACAACACAGTTGTATCTGATTCCCATGGTGCTTTACGCAGTGTTGTATCTGATTCTCATGTTGCTGTATGACAGTGTTGTATCTGATTCTCATGTTGCTGTATGACAGTGTTGTATCTGATTCTCATGTTGCTGTATGACAGTGTTGTATCTGATTCTCATGGTGCTCTACGCTGTGTTTTATCTGATTCACATGGTGCTGTGCAACAGTGTTGTACCTGATTATCAGGGTGCTGTACAACTGTTTTGTGTCTGATTCTCATGGTGCTGAACGACAGTGTTGTATCTGATTCTCATGGTGCTCTACGCTGTGTTTTATCTGATTCACATGGTGCTGTGCAAAAGTGTTGTACCCGATTCTCATGGTGCTGTAGAACAGTGTTGTATCTGATTCTCATGGTCCTGTACGACAGTATTGTATCTGCTTCTGATGATGCTGTACGACAGAGTTGCATCTGATTCTCATGGTGCTGTGCAAGACAATTGGGTCTGATTCCCATGGCGCTGTACGACAGAGTTGCATCTGATTCTCATGGTGCTGTTCGGCAGTATTGTACCTGATTATCAGGGTGCTGCAGAACTGTCTGTATCTGATTCTCGTCGTGCTGTGCGACAGTGTTGTATCTGATTCTCATGGTGCTGTACGACAGAGTTGCATCTGATTCTCATGGTGTTGTACAAGACAATTGGTTCTGATTCCCATGTGCTGTACGACAGTGTTGTACCTGATGATCAGGGTGCTGTACAACTGTGTTGTTACTGATTCTCGTGGTGCTGTACATCAGTGTTGTATCTGATTCTCATGGTCCTGTATGACAGTGTTGTCTCTGATTCTCATGTTTCTGTACGACAGTATTGTATCTGCTTCTGATGATGCTGTACGACAGTGTTTTGTCTGATTCACATGGTGCTGTTGGCAGGTGTTGTATCTGATTCACTTGCTGATGTGCGACAGTGTTGTACCTGATTATCAGGGTGCTGTCCAAATATTTTGTACCTGATTCTCATGGTACTGTACGACAATGTTGTATCTGATTCTCATGGTGCTGTACAAATGTTTTGTACCTGATTCTCATGGTGCTGTTCGACAGTGTTGGATCTGATTCTCATGGTGCTGTACAAATGTATTGTACCTGATTCTCATGGTGCTCCAACACAGTGTTGTATCTGATTCTCATGGTGCTGCAGGACTTGTTGTACCTGATTATCAGGGTGCTGTACAAATGTTTTGTACCTGATTCTCATTGTGCTGTCCGACAATATTGTATCTGATTCCCATGCTGCTGCACGACAGTGTTGTATCTGATTCTCATGGTGCTGTGCATCTGTTTTGTACCTGATTCTCATGTTGCTGTAAGAAAGTGTTGTATCTGATTCTCATGGTGCTCTACGCTGTGTTTTATCTGATTCACATGGTGCTGTGCAACAGTGTTGTACTCGATTCTCATGGTGCTGGACGACAGTGTAGTATCTGATTCTCATGGTGCTGTTCGGCAGTATTGTACCTGATTATCAGGGTGCTGTACGACAATGTTGTATCTGAGTCTCGTGGTGCTGTGCGACAGTGTAGTATCTGATTCTCATGGTGCTGCAGGACTTGTTGTACCTGATTGTCAGGGTGCTGTACAAATGTTTTGTACCTGATTCTCATGGTGCTCTTCGACAATATTGTATCTGATTACCATGCTGCTGCACGACAGGGTTGTATCTGATTCTCATGTTGCTGTCCGACAGTGTTGTATCTGATTCTCATGGTGCTCTTCGACAATATTGTATCTGATTACCATGCTGCTGCACGACAGGGTTGTATCTGATTCTCATGTTGCTGTCCGACAGTGTTGTATCTGATTCTCATGGTGCTGTACGACACTGTTGTACCTGATTCTCATGGCGGTGTACAACACAGTTGTATCTGATTCCCATGGTGCTGTACGCAGTGTTGTATCTGATTCCCATGGTGCTATCCGACAATGTTGTATCTGATTCTCATGTTGCTGTACGACAGTGTTGTATCTGGTACTCATGGTGCTGTACGACAGTGTTGGATCTGATTCTCATGGTGCTGTACGACAGTGTTGGATCTGATTCTCATGGTGCTGTACGACAGTGTTGTATCTGATTCTCATGGTGCTGCAGGACTTGTTGTACCTGATTATCAGGGTGCTGTACAAATGTTTTGCACCTGATGCTCATGGTGCTCCAGCACAGTGTTGTATCTGATTCCCATGGTGCTGTACGACAGTGTTGTATCTGATTCTCATGTTGCTGTACGTCAGTGTTGTAGCCGATTCTCAAGGGGCTGTATGACAGTGTTGTATCTGATTCACATGGTGCTGTACAACAGTGTTGTATCTGATTCTCATGGTGCTGTGCATCTGTTTTGTACCTGATTCTCATGGTGCAGTAAGAAAGTGTTCTATCTGATTCCCATGGTGCTGTACGACAGTGTTGTAGCCGATTCTCAAGGGGCTGTATGACAGTGTTGTATCTGATTCTCATGGTGCTGCACGACAATAGTGTATCTGATTCCCATGGTGCTGTACGTCAGTGTTGTAGCCGATTCTCAAGGGGCTGTATGACAGTGTTGTATCTGATTCACATGGTGCTGTACGACTGTGTTGTATCTGATTCTCATGGTCCTGTTTGACAGTGTTGTCTCTGATTCTAATGATGCTGTACGACAGTGTTTTGTCTGATTCACATGCTGCTGTGCGACAGTGTTGTACCTGATTATCAGGGTGCTGCACAACTGTGTTGTATCTGATTCTCATGGTTCTGTCCGACAGTGTTGTATCTGATTCTCATGGTGCTGTACAAGACAATTGGAACTGATTCCCATGGTGCTGAACGACAGTGTTGTATCTGATTCTCATGGTGCTGTACGATTGTGTTGTATCTCATTATCAAGCTGCTGTACAACTGTGTTGTATCTGATTCTCATGGTTCTGTCCGACAGTGTTGTATCTGATTCTCATGGTGCTGTACAAGACAATTGGAACTGATTCCCATGGTGCTGAACGACAGTGTTGTATCTCATTATCAAGCTGCTGGACAACTGTGTTGTACCAGATTCTCATGGTTCTGTCCGACAGAGTTGCATCTGATTCCCATGGTGCTGTACAAGACAATTGTATCTGATTCCCATGGTGCTTTACGCAGTGTTGTATCTGATTCTCATGTTGCTGTACGACAGTGTTGTATCTGATTCTCATGGTGCTGTCGGACTTGTTGTACCTGATTATCAGGGTGTTGTACAAATGTTTTGTACCTGATTCTCATGGTGCTGTACAACAGTGTTGTATCTCATTATCAAGCTTCTGTACAACTGTGTTGTACCAGATTCTCATGGTGCTGTCCGACAGAGTTGCATCTGATTCTCATGGTGCTGTACAAGACAATTGGATCTGATTCCCATGGTGCTGTACGACAGTGTTGTATCTGATTCTCATGGTGCTGTACGACACTGTTGTACTTGATTTTCATGGTGCAGTCCAACAGTGTTTTACCTCATTATCAAGCTGCTGTACATCTGTTTTGTACCTGATTCTCATGGTGCTGTAGGAAAGTGTTCTATCTGATTCTCTTGGTGCTGTATGACAGTTTTGTATCTGATACTCATGGTGCTGAACGACAGTGTTGTGTCTGATTCTCATCGTGCTGCACGCTGTGTTTTATCTGATTCACATGGTGCTGTGCAACAGTGTTGTACCCGATTCTCATGGTGCTGTAGAACAGTGTTGTAGCTGATTCTCATGGTCCTGGATGACAGTGTTGTCCCTGATTCTCATGTTTCTGTACGACAGTATTGTATCTGCTTCTGATGATGCTGTACGGCAGAGTTGCATCTGATTCTCATGGTGCTGTTCAAGACAATTGGATCTGATTCCCATGGTGCTGTACGACAGTGTTGTACCTGATTATCAGGGTGCTGTCCAAATATTTTGTACCTGATTCTCATGGTACTGTACGACAGTGTTGTATCTGATTCTCATGGTGCTGTTCGACAGTGTTGTATCTGATTCTCATGGTACTGTTCGACAGTGTTGTAGCCGATTCTCATGGTGGTGTACAACACAGTTGTATTTGATTCCCATGGTGCTGTCCGACAATGTTGTATCTGATTCACATGTTGCTGTACAACAGTGTTGTATCTGATTCTCATGGTGCTGTCGGACTTGTTGTACCTGATTATGAGGGTGTTGTACAAATGTTTTGTACCTAATTCTCATGGTGCTGTACGACAGTCTTGTATCTGATTCTCATAGTGCTGTACGACTATATTGTTTCAGATTCCCATGGTGCTGTACGACAGTGTTGTAGCCGATTCTCATGGTGCTGTACAACACAGTTGTATCTGATTCCCATCGTGCTGTCCGACAATGTCATATCTGATACTCATGTTGCTGCACGACCGTGTTATTTCTGATAGTCATGGTGCATTAGGACTTGTGGTGCCTGATTATCAGGGTGCTGTACAAATGTTTTGTACCTGATTCTCATGGTGCTGTGCAACAGTGTTGTATCTGATTCTAATGGTGCTGCACGACAGTGTTGTATCTGATTCTCATTGTGCTGTACAACTGTGTTCTATCTCATTATCAAGGTGCTGTGCAACTGTGTTGTACCTGATTCTCATGGTGCTGTACGATAGTGTTGTATCTCATTAGCAAGCTGCTGTACAACTGTGTTGTACCAGATTCTCAATGCGCTGTCGGACAGTGTTGTATCTGATTCTCATGGTGCTGTACAAGACAATTGGATCTGATTCCCATGGTGCTGTACGACAGTGTTGTACCTGATTCTCATGGTGCAGTACAACAGTGTTTTACCTCATTATCATGCTGCTGTACATCTGTTTTGTACCTGATTCTCATGGTGCTGTCAGAAAGTGTTCTATCTGATTCTCTTGGTGCTGTACAACTGTTTTGTGTCTGATTCTCATGGTGCTGAACGACAGTGTTGTATCTGATTCTCATGGTGCTCTACGCTGTGTTTTATCTGATTCACATGGTGCTGTGCAACAGTGTTGTACCCGATTCTCATGGTGCTGTAGAACAGTGTTGTATCTGATTCTCATGGTGCTGTAGAACAGTGTTGTATCTGATTCTCATGGTCCTGTATGACAGTGTTGTCCCTGATTCTCATGTTTCTGTACGACAGTATTGTATCTGCTTCTGATGATGCTGTTCGACAGAGTTGCATCTGATTCTCATGGTGCTGTGCAAGACAATTGGGTCTGATTCCCATGGTGCTGTACGACAGTGTTGTATCTGATTCTCGTCGTGCTGTGCGACAGTGTTGTATCTGATTCTCATGGTGCTGTACAAGACAATTGGTTCTGATTCCCATGTGCTGTACGACAGTGTTGTGTCTGATTCTCATGGTGCTGTTCGGCAGTGTTGTACCTGATGATCAGGGTGCTGTACAACTGTGTTGTACCTGATTCTCGTGGTGCTGTACGTCAGTGTTGTATCTCATTATCAAGCTGCTGTACAACTGTGTTGTTACTGATTCTCGTGGTGCTGTACATCAGTGTTGTATCTGATTCTCATGGTGCTGTAGAACAGTGTTGTCTCTGATTCTCATGTTTCTGTACAACAGTATTGTATCTGCTTCTGATGATGCTGTACGACAGTGTTTTGTCTGATTCACATGGTGCTGTTGGCAGGTGTTGTATCTGATTCACTTGCTGATGTGCGACAGTGTTGTACCTGATTATCAGGGTGCTGCACAACTGTTTTGTATCTGATTCGCATGGTGCTGTCCGTCAGTGTTGTACCTGATTATCAAGCTGCTGTACAATTGTGTTGTACTTGATTCTTGTGGTGCTGTACGGCAGTGTTGTATCTGATTCTCGTGGTGCTGTACGACAGTGTTGTATTTGATTTTCATGGTGCTGTCCGACAATGTTGTATCTGATTCTCATGTTGCTGTACGACAGTGTTGTATCTGATTCTAATGGTCCTGTACAAAAGTGTTGTATCTGATTCTCATGGTGCTGTACAACTGTGTTGTACCTGATTCCTGTAGTGCTGCCCGACAGTGTTCTATCTGATTCTCATGGTGCTGTATGACTTGTTGTACCTGATTATCAGGGTGCTGTACAAATGTTTTGTACCGATTCTCATGGTGCTGTACGACAGTGCTGTATCTGATTCTCATGGTGCTGTACGACAGTGTTGTACCTGATTCTCATGGTGCTGTACGACAGTGTTGTATCTGATTCTCATGGTGCTGTACGACAGTGTTGTACCTGATTCTCATGGTGCTGTACAAATGTTTTGTACCGATTCTCATGGTGCTGTACGACAGTGCTGTATCTGATTCTCATGGTGCTGTACGACAGTGTTGTATCTGATTCTCATGGTAATGTCCGACAGTGTTGTATCTGAGTCTCATGGTAATGTCCGACAGTGTTGTATCTGATTCTCATGGTGCTGCCCGACAGTGTTCTATCTGATTCTAATGGTCCTGTACAAAAGTGTTGTATCTGATTCTCATGGTGCTGTACAACTGTGTTGTACCTGATTCCTGTAGTGCTGCCCGACAGTGTTCTATCTGATTCTCATGGTGCTGTATGACTTGTTGTACCTGATTATCAGGGTGCTGTACAAATGTTTTGTACCGATTCTCATGGTGCTGTACGACAGTGCTGTATCTGATTCTCATGGTGCTGTACGACAGTGTTGTACCTGATTCTCATGGTGCTGTACGACAGTGTTGTATCTGATTCTCGTGGTGCTAGACAAGACAATGGGATCTGATTCCCATGGTGCTGTGGGACAGTGTTGTGCCTGATGATCAGGGTGCTGTACAACTGTGTTGTACCTGATTCTCGTGGTGCTCTACATCAGTGTTGTATCTGATTCTCATGGTGCTGTGCAACAATATTGTACCCGATTCTCATTGTGTTGTCCAACTGTGTTGGATCTCATTATCAAGCTGCTGAACAGCAGTGTTGTATCTGATTCTCATGGTTCTCTACGCTGTGTTGTATCTGATTCTCATGGTCCTGCATGTCTGTGTTGTATCTGATTCTCATGGTGCTGTACGTCTGTGTTGTATCTGATTCTCATGGTGCTGTACGTCTGTGTTGTATCTGATTCTCATGGTGCTGTGCAACAGTATTATTCCTGATTCTCATGGTAATGTCCGACAGTGTTGTATCTGATTTTGATGGTGCTGTGCGAAAGTGTTGTATCTGATTCTCATGGTCCTGTATGACAGTGTTGTCTCTGACTCTCATGCTTCTGTAGGACAGTATTGTATCTGAATCTGATGATGCTGTACGACAGTGTTGTACCTGTTTCTCATGGTGCTGTCCGACAATGTTGTATCTGATTCTCATGGTGCTGTAAGTCAGTGTTGTACCCGATTCTTATGGTGTTGTACAACAGTGTTGTATCTCATTATCAAGCTGATGTATAACTGTGTTGTACCTGATTCTCATGGTGCTGTACGACAGTGTTGTATCTCATTATCAAGCTGCTGTACAACTGTGTTGTACTTGATCCAAGTGCTGCTGTACGACAGTGTTGTATTTGATTTTCATGGTGCTGTCCGACAATGTTGTATCTGATTCTCATGTTGCTGTACGACAGTGTTGTATCTGATTCTAATGGTCCTGTACAAAAGTGTTGTATCTGATTCTCATGGTGCTGTACAACTGTGTTGTACCTGATTCCTGTAGTGCTGCCCGACAGTGTTCTATCTGATTCTCATGGTGCTGTATGACTTGTTGTACCTGATTATCAGGGTGCTGTACAAATGTTTTGTACCGATTCTCATGGTTCTGTACGACAGTGCTGTATCTGATTCTCATGGTGCTGTACGACAGTGTTGTACCTGATTCTCATGGTGCTGTACGACAGTGTTGTATCTGATTCTCATGGTGCTGTACGACAGTGTTGTACCTGATTCTCATGGTGCTGTACAAATGTTTTGTACCGATTCTCATGGTGCTGTACGACAGTGCTGTATCTGATTCTCATGGTGCTGTACGACAGTGTTGTATCTGATTCTCATGGTAATGTCCGACAGTGTTGTATCTGAGTCTCATGGTAATGTCCGACAGTGTTGTATCTGATTCTCATGGTGCTGCCCGACAGTGTTCTATCTGATTCTAATGGTCCTGTACAAAAGTGTTGTATCTGATTCTCATGGTGCTGTACAACTGTGTTGTACCTGATTCCTGTAGTGCTGCCCGACAGTGTTCTATCTGATTCTCATGGTGCTGTATGACTTGTTGTACCTGATTATCAGGGTGCTGTACAAATGTTTTGTACCGATTCTCATGGTGCTGTACGACAGTGCTGTATCTGATTCTCATGGTGCTGTACGACAGTGTTGTACCTGATTCTCATGGTGCTGTACGACAGTGTTGTATCTGATTCTCATGGTGCTGTACGACAGTGTTGTACCTGATTCTCATGGTGCTGTACAAATGTTTTGTACCGATTCTCATGGTGCTGTACGACAGTGCTGTATCTGATTCTCATGGTGCTGTACGACAGTGTTGTATCTGATTCTCATGGTAATGTCCGACAGTGTTGTATCTGAGTCTCATGGTAATGTCCGACAGTGTTGTATCTGATTCTCATGGTGCTGTACGACAGTGTTGTATCTGAATCTCATGGTGCTGTCCGACAGTGTTCTATCTGATTCTAATGGTCCTGTACAACAGTGTTGTTTCTGATTCTCATGGTGCTGTCCGACAGTGTTCTATCTGATTCTAATGGTCCTGTACAACAGTGTTGTATCTGATTCTCATGGTGCTGTACGACAGTGTTCTATCTGATTCTAATGGTCCTGTACAACAGTGTTGTGTCTCATTATCAAGCTGCTGTACAACTGTGTTGTACCTGATTCCCGTGGTGCTGATCGACGGTGTTGTATCACATTATCAAGCTGCTGTACAATAGTGTTGTATCTGATTCTCATGGTGCTGTTGTACTTTTTGTACCTGATTATCAGGGTGCTGTACAAATGTTTTGTGCCTGTTTCTCATGCGACTGTCCGACCATGTTGTATCTGATTCTCATGGTGCTGTATGACAGTTTTGTGTCTGATTCTCATGGTGCCGTACAACAGTGTTGTATCTGCTTCACATGTTGCTTTGCAACAGGGTTGTATCTGATTCTCTTGGTGCTGTATGACAGTTTTGTGTCTGATTCTCATGGTGCTGTGCAAATGTTTTGTGCCTGATTCTCATGGTGCTGTACAACAATATTGTATCTGATTCCCATGGTGCTGTACGACAGGTTGTATCTGATTCTCATGGTGCTGGACGACTTCTTGTACCTAATTATCAGGGTGCTGCACAAATGTTTTGTAACTGATTCTCATGGTGCTCTACCACATTGTTGTATCTGATACTCATGGTGCTGTACGACAATATTGTATCTGATTCCCATGGTGCTGTACTACAGTGTTGTATCTGATTCACATGGTGCTGTACGACAGTGTTGTACATGATTATTAGGGTGTTTTACAATTGTGTTGTCTCCGATTCACGTGGTGCTGTACGCAGTGTTGTATCTGCTTCCCATGGTGCTGTCCGACAATGTTGTATCCGATTCTCATGTTGCTGCACAACAGTGTTGTGTCTCATTATCAAGCTGCTGTACAACTGTGTTGTATCTGATTCTCATGGTGATGTAGGACAGTGTTGTATCTGATTCTCATGGTGCTGTGCGACAGTGTTGTATCTGATTCTCATGGTGATGTAGGACTTGTTGTACCTGATTATCAGGATGCTGTACAAATCTTTTGTACCTGATTCTCATGGTGCTGTACGACAGTCTTGTATCTGATACTCATGGTGCTGTACAACACAGTTGAATCTGATTCCCATGGTGCTGTACGCAGTGTTGTATCTGATTCTCATGGTGCCGTACAACAGTGTTGTATCTGCTTCACATGTTGCTTTGCAACAGGGTTGTATCTGGTTCTAATGGTGCTGTACAACACAGTTGAATCTGATTCCCATGGTGCTGTACGCAGTGTTGTATCTGATTCTCATGGTGCCGTACAACAGTGTTGTATCTGCTTCACATGTTGCTTTGCAACAGGGTTGTATCTGGTTCTAATGGTGCTGTACGACAGTGTTGTATCTGATTCTCATGGTGCCGGACAACAGTGTTATATCTGATTCTCATGGTGCCGTACAACAGTGTTGTATCTGCTTCACATGTTGCTTTGCAACAGGGTTGTATCTGATTCTCTTGGTGCTGTATGACAGTTTTGTGTCTGATTCTCATGGTGCTGTGCAACAGTGTTGTATCGGATTCTCATGGTGCTGTACAAATGTTTTGTATCTGATTCTCTTGGTGCTGTACGACAGTGTTGTATCAGATTCTCATGGTGCTGTACGACAGTGTTGTATCAGATTCTCATGGTGCTGTACAACAGTGTTGTACCTGATTCTCATGGTGCTGAACGACAGTGTTGTATCTGATTCTCATGCTGCTGTACGACAGTGTTGTACCTGATTATCAGGATGCTGTACAAATGTTTTGTAACTGATTCACATGCTGCTATCTGACAGTATTTTTCCTGATTCTAATGGTAATGTCCGACAGTGCTGTATCTGATTTTCATGTTCCTGTATGACAGTGTTGTACCTGATTATCAGGGTGCTGTATATTTGTGTTGTATCTGATTCTCATGGTCCTGAACGACAGTGTTATGGCTGATTGTCATCGTGCTGAACAACAGTGTTGTCTCTGATTCTCATGTTTCTGTACGACAATATTGTATCTGATTCTAATGATGCTGTACGACAGTGTGTTGTCTATTTAAACAGTGTTGTGAAACAGTGTTGTACCCGATTCTCATGGTGCTGTACGACAGTGTTGTATCTGATTCTCATGGTGCTGTGCAACAGTGTTGTACCCGATTCTCATGGTGTTGTACAACAGTGTTGTATCTCATTATCAAGCTGCTGTACAACTGTGTTGTACCTGATTCTCGTGGTGCTGTACGACAATATTGTATCTGATTCCCATGGTGCTGTACGACAATGTTGCATCTGATACTCATGGTGCTGTACGACAATGTTGTATCTGATTCTCATGGTGCCGTACAACAGTGTTATATCTGATTCTCATGGTGCCGTACAGCAGTGTTGTATCTGCTTCACATGTTGCTTTGCAACAGGGTTGTATCTGGTTCTAATGGTGCTGTACGACAGTGTTGTATCTGATTCTCATGGTGCCGTACAACAGTGTTGTATCTGCTTCACATGTTGCTTTGCAACAGGGTTGTATCTGATTCTCTTGGTGCTGTATGACAGTTTTGTGTCTGATTCTCATGGTGCTGTGCAAATGTTTTGTGCCTGATTCTCATGGTGCTGTACGACAATATTGTATCTGATTCTCATGGTGCTGTACGACAGTGTTGTACATGATTACTAGGGTGTTGTACAACTGTGTTGTCTCCGATTCTCGTGGTGCTGTACGCAGTGTTGTATCTGCTTCCCATGGTGCTGTCCGACAATGTTGTATCCGATTCTCATGTTGCTGCACAACAGTGTTGTGTCTCATTATCAAGCTGCTGTACAACTGTGTTGTATCTGATTCTCATGGTGCTGTGCGACAGTGTTGCATCTGATTCTCATGGTGATGTAGGACTTGTTGTACCTGATTATCAGGATGCTGTACAAATTTTTTGTACCTGATTCTCATGGTGCTGTACGACAGTGTTGTATCTGATACTCATGGTGCTGTACGACAATGTTGTATCTGATACTCATGGTGCTGTACGACAGTGTTGTATCTGATACTCATGGTGCTGTACGACAGTGTTGCAGCCGATTCTCATGGTGCTGTACAACAGTGTTGTATCTGCTTCACATGTTGCTTTGCAACAGGGTTGTATCTGGTTCTAATGGTGCTGTACGACAGTGTTGTATCTGATTCTCATGGTGCCGGACAACAGTGTTGTATCTGCTTCACATGTTGCTTTGCAACAGGGTTGTATCTGGTTCTAATGGTGCTGTACGACAGTGTTGTATCTGATTCTCATGGTGCCGGACAACAGTGTTATATCTGATTCTCATGGTGCCGTACAACAGTGTTGTATCTGCTTCACATGTTGCTTTGCAACAGGGTTGTATCTGGTTCTAATGGTGCTGTACGACAGTGTTGTATCTGATTCTCATGGTGCCGTACAACAGTGTTATATCTGATTCTCATGGTGCCGTACAACAGTGTTGTATCTGCTTCACATGTTGCTTTGCAACAGGGTTGTATCTGGTTCTAATGGTGCTGTACGACAGTGTTGTATCTGATTCTCATGGTGCCGGACAACATTGTTGTATCTGCTTCACATGTTGCTTTGCAAGAGGGTTGTATCTGATTCTCTTGGTGCTGTATGACAGTTTTGTGTCTGATTCTCATGGTGCTGTGCAACAGTGTTGTATCTGATTCACATGGTGCTGTACGACAGTGTTGTAGCCGATTCTCAAGGGGCTGTAGAACACAGTTGTATCTGATTCCCATGGTGCTGTACGCAGTGTTGTATCCGATTCTCATGTTGCTGTCCAACAGTGTTGTGTCTGATTCTCATGGTGCTGTAGGACATGTTGTACCTGATTCGCAGGGTGCTGTCCAAATATTTTGTAACTGATTCTCATGGTGCTGTACGACAGTGTTGTATCTGATTCACATGCTGCTGTACGACAGTATTTTTCCTGATTCTAATGGTAATGTCCGACAGTGTTGTATCTGATTCTCATGGTCCTGTATGACAGTGTTGTACCTGATTATCAGGGTGCTGTACAACTGTGTTGTATCTGATTCTCATGCTGCTGTACGACAATATTGTATCTGATTCTAATGATGCTGTACGACAGTGTTTTGTCTGATTCACATGGTGCTGCAGGCAGGTGTTGTATCTGATTCTCATGGTGTTGTGCAACAGTGTTGTATCTCATTATCAAGCTGCTGTACAACTGTGTTGTACCTGATTCTCATGGTGCTGTACGACAGTGTTGTATCTCATTATCAAGCTGCTGTACAACTGTGTTGTATCTGATTCTAATGGTAATGTCCGACAGTGTTGTATCTGATACTCATGGTGCTGTCCGACAATGTTGTATCTGATTCCCATGTTGCTGTACGACAGTGTTGTTGCCGATTCTGAATGTGCTGTACGACAGTGTTTTATCTGATTCTCATGGTACTGTTCGACAGTGTTGCATCCAATTCTTATGGTGCTGTGCAACACAGTTGAATCTGATTCCCATGGTGCTGTACGCAGTGTTGTATCTGATTCCCATGATGCTGTACTACTTGTTGTACCTGATTCGCAGGGTGCTGCACAAATGTTTTGTATCTGATTCTCATGGTGCTGTACGACAGTGTTGTAGCCGATTCTCAAGGGGCTGTACGACAGTGTTGTATCTGATTCTCATGGTGCTGTCCGACAATGTTGTATCTGATTCTCATGGTGCTGTACGACAGTGTTGTATCTGATTCCCATGGTGCTGTCCGACTGTATTGTATCTGATTCTCATGTTGCTGTACGACAGTGTTGTATCTGATTCTCATGGTGCTGTACGACAGTGTTGTATCTGATTCTCATGTTGCTGTACGACAGTGTTGCATCTGATTCTCATGGTGCTGTACGCAGTGTTGTATTTGATTCCCATGGTGCTGTCCGACAATGTTGTATCTGATTCTCATGGTGCTGTCCGACAATGTTGTATCTGATTCTCATGGTGCTGTACGCAGTGTTGTATTTGATTCCCATGGTGCTGGACGACAGTGTTGTATCTGATTCTCATGGTGCTGTACGACAGTGTTGCATCTGATTCTCATGTTGCTGTACGCAGTGTTGTATTTGATTCCCATGGTGCTGGACGACAGTGTTGTATCTGATTCTCATGGTGCTGTACGACAGTGTTGTATCTGATTCTCATGTTGCTGTACGCAGTGTTGTATTTGATTCCCATGGTGCTGGACGACAGTGTTGTATCTGATTCTCATGGTGCTGTACGACAGTGTTGTATTTGATTCTCATGGTGCTGTTTGACAGTTTTATATCGGATTCTCTTGGTGCTGTACGACAGTGTTGTAGCCGAATCTCATGGTGCTGTCCCACAATGTTGTATCTGATTCTCATGTTGCTGTACGACAGTGTTGCATCTGATTCACATGGTGTTCTTCGCTGTGTTGCATCTGATTCACATGGTGTTCTACGCTGTGTTGTTTCTGATTCTCATGGTGCTCGACGCTGTGTTGCATCTGATTCACATGGTGTTCTACGCTGTGTTGTTTCTGATTCTCATGGTGCTCGACGCTGTGTTGCATCTGATTCTCATGGTGCTGAACGACAGTTTTGTATCTGATTCTCATGGTGCTCTACGCTGTGTTGCATCTGATTCTCATGGTGCTGTACGACTGTGTTGTATCTGATTCTCATGGTGCTGTACGACAGTGTTGTACCTGATTCTCTTGGTGCTGTACGACAGTATTGTATCTGATTCACATGTTGCTGTGCAACAGTGCTGTATCTGATTCTAATGGTGCTGTCCGACAGTGTTGTATCTGATTCTCTTGGTGCTGTACGACAGTATTGTATCTGATTCACATGTTGCTGTGCAACAGTGCTGTATCTGATTCTAATGGTGCTGTCCGACAGTGTTGTATCTGATTCTCATGGTGCTGTACGACTGTGTTGTATCTGATTCTCATGATACTGTACGACAGTGTTGTACCTGATTCTCATGGTGCTGTATGACTGTGTCGTATCTGATTCTCATGGTGCTGTACGACTGTGTTGTACCTGATTATCAGGGTGCTCTACGCTGTGTTGTATCTGATTCTCATGGTGCTGTACGACAGTGTTGTATCGGATTCTCTTGGTGCTGTACGACCGTGTTGTTTCTGATTCTCATGGTGCAGTAGCGCTTGTTGTACCTGATTATCAGGGTGCTGTACAAATGTTTTGTACCTGATTCTCATGGTGCTCTACCACAGTGTTGTATCTGATTCTCATGGTGCTGTACGACAGTGTTGTAGCCGATTCTCATGGTGCCGTACAACACAGTTGTATCTGATTCCCATGGTGCTGTCCCACAATGTTGTATCTGATTCTCATGTTGCTGTACGACAGTGTTGTACCTGATTATCAGGGTGCTCTACGCTGTGTTGTATCTAATTCTCATGGTGCTGTCTGACAGTGTTGAATCTGATTCACATGGTGTTCTACGCTGTGTTGCATCTGATTCTCATGATGCTGAACGACAGTTTTGTATCTGATTCTCATGGTGCTCTACGCTGTGTTGCATCTGATTCTCATGGTGCTGTACGACAGTGTTGTATCTGATTCTCATTGTTCTCTACGCTGTGTTGCATCTGATTCTCATGGTGCTGTCCGACAGTGTTGTATCTGATTCTCATGGTGCTGTACGACTGTGTTGTATCTGATTCTCATGGTGCTGTACGACAGTGTTGTACCTGATTATCATGGTGCTGTACCACAGTGTTGTATCTGATTCTCTTGGTGCTGTACGACAGTATTGTATCGGATTCACTTGGTGCTGTACGACAGTGTTGTACCTGATTCTCATGGTGCTGTATGACTGTGTTGTACCTGTTTCTCATGGTGCTGTATTACATTGTTGTATCTGATTCTCATGTTGCTGTGCAACAGGATTGTATCTGATTCTAATGGTGCGGTACAACAGTGGTTTACCTCATTATCACGCTGCTGTACATCTGTTTTGTACCTGATTCTCATGGTGCTGTCAGACGGTCTTCTATCTGGTTCTCTTTGTGCTGAACGACAGTGTTGTATCTGATTCTCATGGTGCTGTACGAAAGTGTTGTATCTGATTCTCATGGTGCTGTACGAAAGTGTTGTATCTGATTCTCATGGTGCCGGACAACAGTGTTGTATCTGCTTCACATGTTGCTTTGCAACAGGGTTGTATCTGGTTCTAATGGTGCTGTACGACAGTGTTGTATCTGATTCTCATGGTGCTGGACGACTTCTTGTACCTGATTATCAGGGTGCTGCACAAATGTTTTGTAACTGATTCTCATGGTGCTCTACCACATTGTTGTATCTGATACTCATGGTGCTGCACGACAGTGTTGTACATGATTATTAGGGTGTTTTACAACTGTGTTGTCTCCGATTCTCGTGGTGCTGTACGCAGTGTTGTATCTGCTTCCCATGGTGCTGTCCGACAATGTTGTATCCGATTCTCATGTTGCTGCACAACAGTGTTGTGTCTCATTATCAAGCTGCTGTACAACTGTGTTGTATCTGATTCTCATGGTGCTGTGCGACAGTGTTGCATCTGATTCTCATGGTGCTGTACGACAGTGTTGTATCTGATACTCATGGTGCTGTACGACAGTGTTGTATCTGATACTCATGGTGCTGTACAACAGTGTTGTATCTGCTTCACATGTTGCTTTGCAACAGGGTTGTATCTGGTTCTAATGGTGCTGTACGACAGTGTTGTATCTGATTCTCATGGTGCCGGACAACAGTGTTATATCTGATTCTCATGGTGCCGTACAACAGTGTTGTATCTGCTTCACATGTTGCTTTGCAACAGGGTTGTATCTGGTTCTAATGGTGCTGTACGACAGTGTTGTATCTGATTCTCATGGTGCCGTACAACAGTGTTATATCTGATTCTCATGGTGCCGTACAACAGTGTTGTATCTGCTTCACATGTTGCTTTGCAACAGGGTTGTATCTGGTTCTAATGGTGCTGTACGACAGTGTTGTATCTGATTCTCATGGTGCCGGACAACATTGTTGTATCTGCTTCACATGTTGCTTTGCAAGAGGGTTGTATCTGATTCTCTTGGTGCTGTATGACAGTTTTGTGTCTGATTCTCATGGTGCTGTGCAACAGTGTTGTATCTGATTCACATGGTGCTGTACGACAGTGTTGTAGCCGATTCTCAAGGGGCTGTAGAACACAGTTGTATCTGATTCCCATGGTGCTGTACGCAGTGTTGTATCCGATTCTCATGTTGCTGTCCAACAGTGTTGTGTCTGATTCTCATGGTGCTGTAGGACATGTTGTACCTGATTCGCAGGGTGCTGTCCAAATATTTTGTAACTGATTCTCATGGTGCTGTACGACAGTGTTGTATCTGATTCACATGCTGCTGTACGACAGTATTTTTCCTGATTCTAATGGTAATGTCCGACAGTGTTGTATCTGATTCTCATGGTCCTGTATGACAGTGTTGTACCTGATTATCAGGGTGCTGTACAACTGTGTTGTATCTGATTCTCATGCTGCTGTATGACAATATTGTATCTGATTCTAATGATGCTGTACGACAGTGTTTTGTCTGATTCACATGGTGCTGTAGGCAGGTGTTGTATCTGATTCTCATGGTGTTGTGCAACAGTGTTGTATCTCATTATCAAGCTGCTGTACAACTGTGTTGTACCTGATTCTCATGGTGCTGTACGACAGTGTTGTATCTCATTATCAAGCTGCTGTACAACTGTGTTGTATCTGATTCTAATGGTAATGTCCGACAGTGTTGTATCTGATACTCATGGTGCTGTCCGACAATGTTGTATCTGATTCCCATGTTGCTGTACGACAGTGTTGTTGCCGATTCTGAATGTGCTGTACGACAGTGTTTTATCTGATTCTCATGGTACTGTTCGACAGTGTTGCATCCAATTCTTATGGTGCTGTGCAACACAGTTGAATCTGATTCCCATGGTGCTGTACGCAGTGTTGTATCTGATTCCCATGATGCTGTACTACTTGTTGTACCTGATTCGCAGGGTGCTGCACAAATGTTTTGTATCTGATTCTCATGGTGCTGTACGACAGTGTTGTAGCCGATTCTCAAGGGGCTGTACGACAGTGTTGTATCTGATTCTCATGGTGCTGTCCGACAATGTTGTATCTGATTCTCATGGTGCTGTACGACAGTGTTGTATCTGATTCTCATGGTGCTGTACGACAGTGTTGTATCTGATTCCCATGGTGCTGTCCGACTGTATTGTATCTGATTCTCATGTTGCTGTACGACAGTGTTGTATCTGATTCTCATGGTGCTGTACGACAGTGTTGTATCTGATTCCCATGGTGCTGTACGACTGTATTGTATCTGATTCTCATGTTGCTGTACGACAGTGTTGCATCTGATTCTCATGGTGCTGTACGCAGTGTTGTATTTGATTCCCATGGTGCTGTCCGACAATGTTGTATCTGATTCTCATGGTGCTGTCCGACAATGTTGTATCTGATTCTCATGGTGCTGTACGCAGTGTTGTATTTGATTCCCATGGTGCTGGACGACAGTGTTGTATCTGATTCTCATGGTGCTGTACGACAGTGTTGCATCTGATTCTCATGTTGCTGTACGCAGTGTTGTATTTGATTCCCATGGTGCTGGACGACAGTGTTGTATCTGATTCTCATGGTGCTGTACGACAGTGTTGTATCTGATTCTCATGTTGCTGTACGCAGTGTTGTATTTGATTCCCATGGTGCTGGACGACAGTGTTGTATCTGATTCTCATGGTGCTGTACGACAGTGTTGTATCTGATTCTCATGTTGCTGTACGCAGTGTTGTATTTGATTCCCATGGTGCTGGACGACAGTGTTGTATCTGATTCTCATGGTGCTGTACGACAGTGTTGTATTTGATTCTCATGGTGCTGTACGACAGTGTTGTATCTGATTCTCATGGTGCTGTACAACTGTTTTGTACCTGATTCTCTTGGTGCTGTACGACAGTGTTGTATCTGATTCTCTTAGTGCTGTCCGACAGTCTTCTATCGGATTCTCTTGGTGCTGTACGACAGTGTTGTAGCCGAATCTCATGGTGCTGTCCCACAATGTTGTATCTGATTCTCATGTTGCTGTACGACAGTGTTGCATCTGATTCACATGGTGTTCTTCGCTGTGTTGCATCTGATTCACATGGTGTTCTACGCTGTGTTGTTTCTGATTCTCATGGTGCTCGACGCTGTGTTGCATCTGATTCACATGGTGTTCTACGCTGTGTTGTTTCTGATTCTCATGGTGCTCGACGCTGTGTTGCATCTGATTCTCATGGTGCTGAACGACAGTTTTGTATCTGATTCTCATGGTGCTCTACGCTGTGTTGCATCTGATTCTCATGGTGCTGTACGACAGTGTTGTATCTGATTCTCATTGTTCTCGACGCTGTGTTGCATCTGATTCTCATGGTGCTGTACGACTGTGTTGTATCTGATTCTCATGGTGCTGTACGACAGTGTTGTACCTGATTCTCTTGGTGCTGTACGACAGTATTGTATCTGATTCACATGTTGCTGTGCAACAGTGCTGTATCTGATTCTAATGGTGCTGTCCGACAGTGTTGTATCTGATTCTCTTGGTGCTGTACGACAGTATTGTATCTGATTCACATGTTGCTGTGCAACAGTGCTGTATCTGATTCTAATGGTGCTGTCCGACAGTGTTGTATCTGATTCTCATGGTGCTGTACGACTGTGTTGTATCTGATTCTCATGATACTGTACGACAGTGTTGTACCTGATTCTCATGGTGCTGTATGACTGTGTCGTATCTGATTCTCATGGTGCTGTACGACTGTGTTGTATCTGATTCTCATGGTGCTGTACGACAGTGTCGTATCTGATACTCATGGTGGTGTATTACATTGTTGTATCTGATTCTCATTGACCTGTATGACAGTTGTATATCTGTATCTCATGGTGCTGTACTACAGTGTTGTATCTGATTCTCATGGTGCTGTACGACAGTGTTGTACCTGATTATCATGGTGCTGTACCACAGTGTTGTATCTGATTCTCTTGGTGCTGTACGACAGTATTGTATCGGATTCACTTGGTGCTGTACGACAGTGTTGTACCTGATTCTCATGGTGCTGTATGACTGTGTTGTACCTGTTTCTCATGGTGCTGTATTACATTGTTGTATCTGATTCTCATGTTGCTGTGCAACAGGATTGTATCTGATTCTAATGGTGCGGTACAACAGTGGTTTACCTCATTATCACGCTGCTGTACATCTGTTTTGTACCTGATTCTCATGGTGCTGTCAGACGGTCTTCTATCTGGTTCTCTTTGTGCTGAACGACAGTGTTGTATCTGATTCTCATGGTGCTGTACGAAAGTGTTGTATCTGATTCTCATGGTACTGTACGACAGTGTTGTACCTGATTATCATGGTGCTGTATGACTGTGTTGTATCTGATCCTCACCGGGCTGTACCACAGTGTTGTATCTGATTCTCATGATGCTGTACAACTGTTTTGTACCTGATTCTCTTGGTGCTGTACGACAGTGTTGTATCGGATTCTCATGGTGCTGTACGACAGTGTTGTTTCTGATTCTCATGGTGCAGTACAACAGTGTTTTACCTCATTATCAAGCTGCTGTACATCTGTTTTGTACCTGATTCTCATGGTGCTGTCAGACGGTGTTCTATCTGATTCTCTTAGTGCTGTCCGACAGTCTTCTATCGGATTCTCTTGGTGCTGTATGACAGTTTTGTGTCTGATTCTCATGGTGCAGTAGCGCTTGTTGTACCTGATTATCAGGGTGCTGTACAAACGTTTTGTACCTGATTCTCATAGTGCTCTACCACAGTGTTGTATCTGATTCTCATGGTGCTGTACGACAGTGTTGTATCTGATTCTCATGTTGCTGTACGACAGTGTTGTACCTGATTATCAGGGTGCTCGATGCTGTGTTGTATCTGATTCTCATGTTGCTGTCTGACAGTGTTGTATCTGATTCACATGGTGTTCTACGCTGTGTTGCATCTGATTCTCATGGTGCTGAACGACAGTTTTGTATCTGATTCTCATGGTGCTCTACGCTGTGTTGCATCTGATTCTCATGGTGCTGTACGACAGTGTTGTATCTGATTCTCATTGTTCTCTACGCTGTGTTGCATCTGATTCTCATGGTGCTGTCCGACAGTGTTGTATCTGATTCTCATGGTGCTGTACAACTGTGTTGTATCTGATTCTCATGGTGCTGTACGACAGTGTTGTACCTGATTATCATGGTGCTGTACCACAGTGTTATATCTGATTCTCTTGGTGCTGTACGACAGTATTGTATCGGATTCACTTGGTGCTGTACGACAGTGTTGTATCTGATTCACATGTTGCTGTGCAACAGTGCTGTATCTGATTCTAATGGTGCTGTCCGACAGTGTTCTATCTGATTCTCATGGTGCTGTACGACAGTGTTGTACCTGATTCTCATGGTGCTGTATGACTGTATCGTATCTGATTCTCATGGTGCTGTACGACTGTGTTGTATCTGATTCTCATGGTGCTGTATGACAGTGTTGTACCTGATTCTCATGGTGCTGTATTACATTGTTGTATCTGATTCTCATGTTGCTGTGCAACAGGGTTGTATCTGATTCTAATGGTGCGGTACAACAGTGTTTTACCTCATTATCACGCTGCTGTACATCTGTTTTGTACCTGATTCTCATGGTGCTGTCAGACGGTCTTCTATCTGGTTCTCTATGTGCTGAACGACAGTGTTGTATCTGGTACTCATGGTGCTTTACGTCTGTGTTGTATCTGATTCTCATGGTGCTGTACGAAAGTGTTGTATCTGATTCTCATGGTACTGTACGACAGTGTTGTACCTGATTATCATGGTGCTGTATGACTGTGTTGTATCTGATCCTCACCGGGCTGTACCACAGTGTTGTATCTGATTCTCATGGTGCTGTACGACTTTGTTATATCTGATTCACATGTTGCTTTGCAACAGTGTTGTATCTGGTTCTAATGGTGCTGTACAACAGTGTTGTATCTGATTCTCATGGTGCTCTACCACAGTGTTGTATCTGATTCTCATGGTGCTGTACGACAGTGTTGTATCTGATTCTCATGTTGCTGTACGACAGTGTTGTACCTGATTATCAGGGTGCTCGACGCTGTGTTGTATCTGATTCTCATGTTGCTGTCTGACAGTGTTGTATCTGATTCACATGGTGTTCTACGCTGTGTTGCATCTGATTCTCATGGTGCTGAACGACAGTTTTGTATCTGATTCTCATGGTGCTCTACGCTGTGTTGCATCTGATTCTCATGGTGCTGTACGACAGTGTTGTATCTGATTCTCATTGTTCTCTACGCTGTGTTGCATCTGATTCTCATGGTGCTGTCCGACAGTGTTGTATCTGATTCTCATGGTGCTGTATTACATTGTTGTATCTGATTCTCATGTTGCTGTGCAACAGGGTTGTATCTGATTCTAATGGTGCGGTACAACAGTGTTTTACCTCATTATCACGCTGCTGTACATCTGTTTTGTACCTGATTCTCATGGTGCTGTCAGACGGTCTTCTATCTGGTTCTCTATGTGCTGAACGACAGTGTTGTATCTGGTACTCATGGTGCTTTACGTCTGTGTTGTATCTGATTCTCATGGTGCTGTACGAAAGTGTTGTATCTGATTCTCATGGTACTGTACGACAGTGTTGTACCTGATTATCATGGTGCTGTATGACTGTGTTGTATCTGATCCTCACCGGGCTGTACCACAGAGTTGTATCTGATTCTCATGGAGCTGAATGACAGTTTTATATCTGTATCTCATGATGCTGTACAACTGTTTTGTACCTGATTCTCTTGGTGCTGTACGACAGTGTTGTATCGGATTCTCATGGTGCTGTACGACAGTGTTGTTTCTGATTCTCATGGTGCTGTACGACTTTGTTATATCTGATTCACATGTTGCTGTGCAACAGTGTTGTATCTGATTCTAATGGTGCTGTACGACAGTGTTTTACCTCATTATCAAGCTGCTGTACATCTGTTTTGTACCTGATTCTCTTGGTGCTGTACGACAGTGTTGTATCTGATTCTCATGGTGCTGTGCAACAGTTTTGTATCTGATTCTCATGGTGCTGTACGACATTGTTATATCTGATTCTCATGGTGCTTTACAACAGTGTTATATCGGATGCTCATGTTGCTGTACGACAGTGTTGGAGCCGATTCTCAAGGGGCAGTGCGACAGTGTTGTAGCCGCTTCACATGGTGCTGTGCGACAGTGTTGTTTCTGATTCTCATGGTGCTCTACGCTGTTTTGTACCTGATTCTCCTTGTGCTGTACGACAGTGTTGTATCGGATTCTCTTGGTGCTGTACGACAGTGTTGTTTCTGATTCTCATGGTGCTGTATGACAGTGTTATATCTGATTCACATGTTGCTGTGCAACAGTGTTGTATCTGATTCTCATGGTGCAGTACAACAGTGTTTTACCTCATTATCAAGCTGCTGTACATCTGTTTTGTTTCTGATTCTCATGGTGCTGTACGCAGTGTTGGATCTGATTCCCATGGTGCTGTCCGACAATGTTGTATCTGATCTCATGTTGCTGTGCGACAGTGTTGTACCTAGTTCTCTTGGTGCTGTACGACAGTGTTTTATCTGGTACTCATGGTGCTGTCCGACAGTGTTATATCTCATTATCAAGCTGCTGTACAATTGTGTTGTACCTGATTCCCGTGGTGCTGCACGACAGTGTTGTGTCTGATTCTTATGGTGCAGTATGACAGTTTTGTATCTGATTCTCATGGTGCTGTATGACAGTGTTGTCCCTTATTCCCATGATGTTGTGTGACTGTGTTGTCCCTTTTTACCATGATGTTGTATGATAGTGGTGTCCCTTCTTCCCATGATGTTGTGTGACAGTGGTGTCCCTTCCTCCCATGATGTTGTATGACTTTTATCCCTTATTCCCATGATGTTGTGTGACAGATCTGTCCCTTACTCCCATGATGTTGTTTGACTGTTGTCCCTTATTCCCATGATGTTGTATGACAGTGCTGTTGCTTATTCCCATGATGTTGTATGACAGTGCTGTCCCTTATTCCCGTGATGTTGTATGACAGTGGTGTTCTTTCCTCCCATGATGTTTTACGAAAGTGTTTTAGCTCACTCCCATGATGTTGTATGACAGTGTGGTCCTTTATTCCCATGATGTTGTATGACTGTGGTGGCCCTTATTCCCATGATGTTGCTTGACAGATGTGTCCCTAATTCCGATGATGCTGTATGACTGTGGTCCGTTATTCCCATGATGTTGTTTGACAGTGCTGCCCTTATTCCCATGATGTTGTATGCCAGTGTTGTCCCTTACTCTCATGATGTTGGCTGAGAATGGTGTCCCTTCGTCCCAAGATGTTTTATGACCTTGTTTTCGCTTATTCCCATGATGTCATATGAAAGTGTTGTCCCTTATTCCCATGATGTGATGTGACAGTGTTGTCCCTTACTCCCATGATGTTGTTTGACAGTGCTGTCCCTTATTCCCATGATGTTATATGACAGTGTTGTCGCTTACTCCCATGGTGTTGCATCACAGTGTTGTCTCTTATTCCCATGATATTGTATGAAAGTGGTGTCCCATATTCCCATGATGTTGTCTGATAGTGTTGTCCCTTATTCCAGTGATGACGTGTGACAGTGTCCTCCCTTACTCTCATGATGCTATTGTGACAGTGGTGTCGCTTATTCCGATGATGTTGTATGACAGTGGTGTCCCTGATTCCCATGATGTTGTGTGACAGTGGTGTCCCTGATTCCCATGATGTTGTATGACAGTGGTGTCCCTTACTCCCAGGATGTTTTATGAATGTTGTCCCTTATTCCCATGATGTTGTATGACAGTTGGTTCCCTTGCTCCCATGAATTGTATGACATTGGTGTCCCTTTTTCCCAGGATGTTGTCTGACTGTTGTCCCTTATTCCCATGATATTCTAAGACAGTGTTGTCCTGTATTCCTATGATGTTGCATGACAGTGTTGTCACGTACTCCCATGATATTGTTTGACAGTGTTGTCCCTCATTCCCATGAAGTATGACAGTGGTGTTCCTTATTCCCATGATGTCGTATGACAGTGTCCTCCCTTACTCTCATGATGATGTATGACAGTGGTGTCCCTTATTACCATGATGTTGTTTGACGCTGTTGTCCCTTATTCCCAATTTGTTTTATGAATGTTATCCTTTATTCCCATGATGTTGTATGACAGTGTTGTCCCTTACTCCCATGATGTTTTTTGACCGTGTTGTCCCTTATTCCCATGATGTCGTATGACAGTGATGTCCCTTATTCCCGTGATGTTGATTGACCATGTTGTCCCTTATTCCCAGGATGTTGTATGACTGTTGTCCCTTATTCCCATGATTTTGTACGACAGTGTTGTCCGTTATTCTTATGATGTTGTATGACAGATTTGTCCCTTGTTGCCATGATGTTGTATGACAGTATTGTCCCGTACACCCATGATGTTCTATGACAGTGTTGTCCCTTATTCCCATTGTGTTCTAAGACAGTGTTGTCCCTTATTCCCATGATGTTGTATGACAGTGGTGCCCCTTATTTCTTTGATGTTGTATGATAGTACAGTCCCCTATTCCCATGATTTTGTCTAACAGTGTTGTCGCTTACTTCCCATGATGTTGTATGACAGTGTTGTCCCTTACTCTCATGTTGTTGTATTACAGTTGTGTCCCTTATTCCCATGATGTTGTATGACAGTGTTGTCCCTTACTCCCAGGATGTTGAATTACAGTGGTGCTGCTTATTTCCATGAGGAGGTATGACAGTTGTGTCCCTTATTACCATGATGTTGTTTGACGCTGTTGTCCCTTATTCCCATGATGTTGTCTAATAGTGGTGTACCTTATTCCCCTGATGTTGTATGACAGTGTTTTCCCTTACTGCCATGATTTTGTATGACAGTGTTGTCCCTTATTCCCATGATGTTGTCTGACAGATTTGACCCTTATTCCCATGGCGTTGTATTACAGCTGTGTCCTTTATTCCCAGGCTGTTGTATGACGGTTGCCCTTTAATCCCTTGATGTTCTATGACAGTGTTGTCCCTCATTCCCATGATGTATGACAGTGTTCTCCCTTATTCCCATGATGTTGTATGACAGCGTTGGCACTTAAGACCATGATGTGGTATGACAGTGGTGTCCCTTATTCCCATGATGTTGTATGACAGTGTTGTCCCTTACTCCCAGGATGTTGAATTACAGTGGTGCTGCTTATTTCCATGAGGAGGTATGACAGTTGTGTCCCTTATTTCCATGATGTTGTTTGACAGTGTTGTTCCTTATTCCCAGGATGTTATCTGAATGTTGTCCTTTATTCCCATGATGTAGTATGACAATGTTGTCCCTTATTCCCCTGATTTGTATGACATTGGTGTCCCTTATTCCCATGATATTCTATGACAGTGTTGTCCCATATTCCCATGATGTTCTCTGACCGTGTTGTCCCTTACTCCCATGATGTTGTATTACATTTGTGTCCCTTATTACCATGATGTTATTAGAAAGTGTTGTCCTTTATTGCCAGAATGTTTTATGAATGTTGTCCCTCATTCCCATGATGTTGAATTACAGTGGTGCCGCTTATTACCATGATGTTGTATGACAGAGTGTCCCTTATTCCCAGGATGTTTTATGAAAGTTGTCCCTTGTTCCCATGATATCGTTTGACACTTGTGTCCCTCATTCCCATGATATAGGATAGTGTTGTCACTTATTCCCATGATGCTGTATGCCAGTGTTGTCCCCTATTCCCATGATGTTGAATTACAGTGCTGTCCCTTATTCCCAGGATGTTTTCTGAATGTTGTCCCGTATTCCCATGATGTTGTATGACAGAGTTGTCCCTTGTTACCATGATGTTGTATGACAGTGTCGTCGCTTACTCCCATGCTATCGTTTGACAGTGTTGTCCTTAAATCCCATGATGTTGTCTGATAGTGTTGTCCCTTATTCCCGTGATGTCGTGTGACAGTGTCCTCCCTTACTCTCATGATGCTATTGTGACAGTGGTGTCGCTTATTCCGATGATGTTGTATGACAGTGTTTTCCCTTACTCCCATGATGTTGTATGACAGTGTTCTCCCTTACTCCCATGATTTTCTATGACAGTGTTGTCCCGTATTCCCATGATGTTGTATGACAGTGATGTCCTTTATTCCCATGATGTTGTTTGACAGTGGTGTCCCTTACTCCCAGGATGTTTTATGAATGTTGTCCCTTATTCCCATGATGTTGTATGAATGTTGTCCCTTATTCCCATGATGTTGTATGACAGTGTTGACCCTATTCCCATGATGTTGAATTACAGTTGGTTCCCTTGCTCCCATGAATTGTGTGACATTGGTGTCCCTTTTTCCCAGGATGTTGGCTGACTGTTGTCCCTTATTCCCATGATATTCTAAGACAGTGTTGTCCTGTATTCCTATGATGTTGTATGACAGTGTTGTCACGTACTCCCATGATATCGTTTGACAGTGTTGTCCCTCATTCACATGATGTATGACAGTGTTGTCCCTCATTCCCATGATGTATGACAGTGTTGTTCCTTATTCCCATGATGTTGTATGACAGTGTTGTCTTTTATCCCCATGATGTTGTTTGACAGTGGTGTCCCTGATTCCCATGATGTTGTATGACAATGGTGTCCCTTACTCCCATGATGTTGTATAACAGGGTGTTTCTTATTTCCATGAGGTTTTATGAATGTTGTCCCTTATTCCCCTGATTTTGTATGACAGTGTTGTCCCTTATTCCCATTGTGTTCTATGATAGTATTGTTCCTTCGTCCCATGATGTTGTATGACAGTGGTGTCTCTTATTCCCAGGATGTTGTATGACTGTTGACCCTTATTCCCATGATGTTGTATGACAGTGCTGTCCCTTACTCTCCTGATGCTGTATGAATCTAGTGTCTCTTATTCCTGTGATGATGTTTGACAGTGTTGTTCCTTTTTCCCAGGATGTTGTTTGACTGTTGTCCTTTCTTCCCATGATGTTATATGACAGTGTTGTCCCTTGTTCCCATGATGTTGTATGACAGTGTTGTCGCATACTCCCATGATATCGTTTGACAGTGTTGCCGTCATTCCCATGATGTATGACAGTGTTGTCCCTTGTTCCCATGATGTTGTTTGACAGTGTTGTCCCTTACTCCATGATGTTGTATGACCGTGGTGTCTCTTATTCCCATGCTGTTGTATGACTGGTTACCCTTATTCCCATGATGTTGTATTACATTTGTGTCCCCTATTACCATGATGATGTTTGACAGTGTTGTCCGTTTTTCCCATGATGTTGTATGGCAGTGTTGTCCCTTACTCCCATTGTGTCGTATTTCAGTTGTGCCTTTATTCCCATGATGTTGTTTGACAGTGTTGTCACTTATTCCCATGATGTCGTGTGACAGTGTTGTCCCTTTTTCCCATGATGTTCTATGACAGTGTTGTCCCTTACTCCCATTGTGTCGTATTTCAGTTGTGCCTTTATTCCCATGATGTTGTTTGACAGTGTTCTCGCTTACTCTCATGATGTTGTATGACAGTGTTGTCCCTTACTCCCATGATGTTGTATTACATTTGTGTCCCTTATTACCATGATGTTGTTTGACAGTGTTGTCCCTTTTTCCCATGATGCTGTATGACAGTGTTGTCCCTTACTCCCATTGTGTTGTATTTCAGTTGTGTCCTTATTACCATGATGTTGTTTGACAGTGTTGTCCCTATTTCACAGGATGTTTTATGAATGTTGTCCCATATGTCTATGATGTTGTATGACAGTGTTATCCCTTATTCCCATGATATTGTACGAAAGTGGTGTCCCTTATTTCCAGGATGTTGTATGATAGTGTTCTCCCTTACTCTCATGATGTTGTATTACATTTGTGTCCCTTTATCCCATGATGTTGTTTGACTGTTGTCCCTTATTCCCATGACGTTGATTGACTGTGTTGTTCCTTAATCCTATGGTGTTGTATGACAGTGGTGTCTCTTATTCCGATGATGTTGTATGACTGTTTACACTTATTGGCATTATGTATGACCGTGTTGTCCCTTACTCCCATGATGTTGTATGAGAGGTTCCCTTGTTCCCATGATGTTGTATGACAGTGATGTCCCTTATTCCCATGATGTTGTTTGACAGAGTTGTCGCTTGTTCCGACGATGTTGTATGACAGTGTTATCCCTTATTCCCATGATGCTGTGCGATAGTGGTGTCTCTTATTCCCATGATGTTGTATGACAGTGTTGTCCCTTACTCCCATGATACTGAAGGACAGTGTTGTCCCGTATTCCCATGATGTTGTATGACAGTGTTGTCCTTTATCCCCATGATGTTGTTTGACAGTGTTGTCCCTTATTCCCATGATGTTGTATGACAGTGTTGCCCCCTATTCCCATGATGTTGAATGACAGTGGTGCCCCTTATTTCCATGATGTTGTATGATAGTTTTGTCCCGTATTCCCATGATGTTGTTTGACAGTGCATGATGCTTTATGACAGTGGTGTCCCTTATTCCTCTGATGTTGTCTGACAGTCTTGTCCCTTATTCCCTGATGTTGTATGACAGTATTGTCGCTTACTTCCCATGATGTTGTATGACAGTGGTGTCCCTTACTCTCATGTTGTTGTATTACAGTTGTGTCCCTTATTACCATGATGTTGTTTGACGCTGTTGTCCCTTATTCCCAGGATGTTTTATGAATGTTGTCCTTTATTCCCCTGATGTTGTATGACAGTGTTTTCCCTTACTGCCATGATTTTGTATGACAATGTTGTCCCTTATTCCCATGATGTTGTCTGACAGATTTGACCCTTATTCCCATGGCGTTGTATTACAGCTGTGTCCTTTATTCCCAGGCTGTTGTATGACGGTTGCCCTTTAATCCCTTGATGTTCTATGACAGTGTTGTCCCTCATTCCCATGATGTATGACAGTGTTCTCCCTTATTCCCATGATGTTGTTTGACAGAGTTGTCGCTTGTTCCGACGATGTTGTATGACAGTGTTATCCCTTATTCCCATGATGCTGTGCGATAGTGGTGTCTCTTATTCCCATGATGTTGTATGACAGTGTTGTCCCTTACTCCCATGATACTGAAGGACAGTGTTGTCCCGTATTCCCATGATGTTGTATGACAGTGTTGTCCTTTATCCCCATGATGTTGTTTGACAGTGTTGTCCCTTATTCCCATGATGTTGTATGACAGTGTTGCCCCCTATTCCCATGATGTTGAATGACAGTGGTGCCCCTTATTTCCATGATGTTGTATGATAGTTTTGTCCCGTATTCCCATGATGTTGTTTGACAGTGCATGATGCTTTATGACAGTGGTGTCCCTTATTCCTCTGATGTTGTCTGACAGTCTTGTCCCTTATTCCCTGATGTTGTATGACAGTATTGTCGCTTACTTCCCATGATGTTGTATGACAGTGGTGTCCCTTACTCTCATGTTGTTGTATTACAGTTGTGTCCCTTATTCCCCTGATGTTGTATGACAGTGTTTTCCCTTACTGCCATGATTTTGTATGACAATGTTGTCCCTTATTCCCATGATGTTGTCTGACAGATTTGACCCTTATTCCCATGGCGTTGTATTACAGCTGTGTCCTTTATTCCCAGGCTGTTGTATGACGGTTGCCCTTTAATCCCTTGATGTTCTATGACAGTGTTGTCCCTCATTCCCATGATGTATGACAGTGTTCTCCCTTATTCCCATGATGTTGTATGACAGCGTTGGCACTTAAGACCATGATGTGGTATGACAGTGGTGTCCCTTATTCCCATGATGTTGTATGACAGTGTTGTCCCTTACTCCCAGGATGTTGAATTACAGTGGTGCTGCTTATTTCCATGAGGAGGTATGACAGTTGTGTCCCTTATTTCCATGATGTTGTTTGACAGTGTTGTTCCTTATTCCCAGGATGTTATCTGAATGTTGTCCTTTATTCCCATGATGTAGTATGACAATGTTGTCCCTTATTCCCCTGATTTGTATGACATTGGTGTCCCTTATTCCCATGATATTCTATGACAGTGTTGTCCCATATTCCCATGATGTTCTCTGACCGTGTTGTCCCTTACTCCCATGATGTTGTATTACATTTGTGTCCCTTATTACCATGATGTTATTAGAAAGTGTTGTCCTTTATTGCCAGAATGTTTTATGAATGTTGTCCCTCATTCCCATGATGTTGAATTACAGTGGTGCCGCTTATTACCATGATGTTGTATGACAGAGTGTCCCTTATTCCCAGGATGTTTTATGAAAGTTGTCCCTTGTTCCCATGATATCGTTTGACACTTGTGTCCCTCATTCCCATGATATAGGATAGTGTTGTCACTTATTCCCATGATGCTGTATGCCAGTGTTGTCCCCTATTCCCATGATGTTGAATTACAGTGCTGTCCCTTATTCCCAGGATGTTTTCTGAATGTTGTCCCGTATTCCCATGATGTTGTATGACAGAGTTGTCCCTTGTTACCATGATGTTGTATGACAGTGTCGTCGCTTACTCCCATGCTATCGTTTGACAGTGTTGTCCTTAAATCCCATGATGTTGTCTGATAGTGTTGTCCCTTATTCCCGTGATGTCGTGTGACAGTGTCCTCCCTTACTCTCATGATGCTATTGTGACAGTGGTGTTGCTTATTCCGATGATGTTGTATGACAGTGTTTTCCCTTACTCCCATGATGTTGTATGACAGTGTTCTCCCTTACTCCCATGATTTTCTATGACAGTGTTGTCCCGTATTCCCATGATGTTGTATGACAGTGATGTCCTTTATTCCCATGATGTTGTTTGACAGTGGTGTCCCTTACTCCCAGGATGTTTTATGAATGTTGTCCCTTATTCCCATGATGTTGTATGAATGTTGTCCCTTATTCCCATGATGTTGTATGACAGTGTTGACCCTATTCCCATGATGTTGAATTACAGTTGGTTCCCTTGCTCCCATGAATTGTGTGACATTGGTGTCCCTTTTTCCCAGGATGTTGGCTGACTGTTGTCCCTTATTCCCATGATATTCTAAGACAGTGTTGTCCTGTATTCCTATGATGTTGTATGACAGTGTTGTCACGTACTCCCATGATATCGTTTGACAGTGTTGTCCCTCATTCACATGATGTATGACAGTGTTGTCCCTCATTCCCATGATGTATGACAGTGTTGTTCCTTATTCCCATGATGTTGTATGACAGTGTTGTCTTTTATCCCCATGATGTTGTTTGACAGTGGTGTCCCTGATTCCCATGATGTTGTATGACAATGGTGTCCCTTACTCCCATGATGTTGTATAACAGGGTGTTTCTTATTTCCATGAGGTTTTATGAATGTTGTCCCTTATTCCCCTGATTTTGTATGACAGTGTTGTCCCTTATTCCCATTGTGTTCTATGATAGTATTGTTCCTTCGTCCCATGATGTTGTATGACAGTGGTGTCTCTTATTCCCAGGATGTTGTATGACTTTTGACCCTTACTCCCATGATGTTGTATGACAGTGGTGTCCCTTATTCCCAGGATGTATTATGACAGTGGTGTCCCTTATTTCCATCATGTTGTATGACAGTGTTGTCGCTTCCTTCCCATGATGTTGTATGACAGTGGTGTCCATTACTCTTATGTTGTTGTATTACAGTTGTGTCCCTTATTACCATGATGTTGTTTGACGCTGTTGTCCCTTATTCCCAATTTGTTTTATGAATGTTATCCTTTATTCTCATGATGTTGTATGACAGTGTTGTCCCTTACTCCCATGATGTTTTTTGACCGTGTTGTCCCTTATTCCCATGATGTCGTATGACAGTGATGTCCCTTATTCCCGTGATGTTGATTGACCATGTTGTCCCTTATTCCCAGGATGTTGCATGACTGTTGTCCCTAATTCCCATGATTTTGTACGACAGTGTTGTCCGTTATTCTTATGATGTTGTATGACAGATTTGTCCCTTGTTGCCATGATGTTGTATGACAGTATTGTCCCGTACACCCATGATGTTGTATGACAGTGTTGTCCCTTATTCCCATTGTGTTCTAAGACAGTGTTGTCCCTTATTCCCATGATGTTGTATGACAGTGTTGTCGCTTACTTCCCATGATGTTGTTTGACAGTGTTGTCCCTTATTCCCAGGATGTTGTATGACTGTTGTCCCTTATTCCCATGATTTTGTACGACAGTGTTGTCCGTTATTCTTATGATGTTGTATGACAGATTTGTCCCGTGTTGCCATGATGTTGTATGACAGTATTGTCCCTTCTTCCCATTGTGTTCTAAGACAGTGTTGTCCCTTATTCCCATGATGTTGTTTGACAGTGTTGTCCCTTATTGCTATTATGTTGTATGACAGTGTTGTCCCTTACTCTCATGTTGTTGTATTACAGTTGTGTCTCTTAATTCCATGATGTTGTTTGACGCTGTTGTCCCTTATTCCCAGGATGTTTTATGAATGTTGTCCTTTATTCCCATGGTGTTGTCTGATAGTGGTGTCCCTTTTTCCCCTGATGTTGTATGACAGTGTTTTCCCTTATCCCCATGATGTTGTCTGACACATTTGTCCCTTGTTGCCATGATGTTCTATGATAGTGTTGTCCCTTGTTGCCATGATTTTGTATGACAGTGTTGCCCCTTATTCCCATTGTGTTCTATGACAGTGTTGCCCCTTATTCCCATTGTGTTCTATGACAGTGTTGTCCCTTACTCCCATGATGTTCGAGGACAGTGTTGTCCCTTATTCCCATGACGTTGTCTGGCAGTTTTCTCTCTTATTCCCATGATGTTGTCTGACAGATTTGTCCCTTGTTGCCATGATGTTCTATGATAGTGTTGTCCCTTGTTGCCATGATTTTGTATGACAGTGTTGCCCCTTATTCCCATTGTGTTCTATGACAGTGTTGCCCCTTATTCCCATTGTGTTCTATGACAGTGTTGTCCCTTACTCCCATGATGTTCGAGGACAGTGTTGTCCCTTATTCCCATGACGTTGTCTGGCAGTTTTCTCTCTTATTCCCATGATGTTGTCTGACATATTTGTTCCTTGCTCCCATGATGTTGCATGACACTATTGTCCCTTGTTTTCATTGTGTTCTATGACAGTGGGGTCCCTTATTCCCTTGATATTGTATGAAAGTGGTGTCCCAAATTCCCAGCATCTCATGTGACAGTGTTGTCCCTTAATCCCATGATGTTGTATGATAGTTTTGTTCCTTATTCCCATGATTTTGTCTGACAGTGGTGTCCCTGATTCCCATGATGTTGTCTGACAGTGGTGTCCCTTACTCCCATGATGTTCTATGACAGTGTTGTCCCTTATTCCTCTGATGTTGTCTGACAGTCTTGTCCCTTATTCCCTGATGTTGTATGACAGTGTTGTCGCTTACTTCCCATGATGTTGTATGACAGTGGTGTCCCTTACTCTCATGTTGTTCTATTACAGTTGTGTCCCTTATTACCATGATGTTGTCTGACACTGTTGTCCCTTATTCCCAGGATGTTTTATGAATGTTTTCCTTTATTCCCCTGATGTTGTATGACAGTGTTTTCCCTTACTGCCATGATTTTGTATGACAATGTTGTCCCTTATTCCCATGATGTTGTCTGACAGAGTTGTCCCTTGTTACCATGATGTTGTATGACAGTGTGGTCGCTTACTCCCATGCTATCGTTTGACAGTGTTGTCCCTCATTCCCATGATGTATGACAGTGTTCTCCCTTATTCCCATGATGTTGTATGACAGTGTTCTCCCTTATTCCCATGATGTTGTATGACAGCGTTGGCACTTAAGACCATGATGTGGTATGACAGTGTTGTCCCTTACTCCCAGGATGTTGAATTACAGTGGTGCTGCTTATATCCATGAGGATGTATGACAGTTGTGTCCCTTATTTCCATGATGTTGTTTGACAGTGTTGTTCCTTATTCCCAGGATGTTATCTGAATGTTGTCCTTTATTCCCATGATGTAGTATAACAATGTTGTCCCTTATTCCCCTGATTTGTATGACATTGGTGTCCCTTATTCCCATGATATTCTATGACAGTGTTGTCCCGTATTCCCATGATGTTCTATGACCGTGTTGTCCCTTATTCCCATGATGTTGTATTACATTTGTGTCCCTTATTACCATGATGTTGTTAGAAAGTGTTGTCCCTTATTCCCAGGATGTTTTATGAAAGTTGTCACTTGTTCCCATGATGTTGTATGGCAGTGTTGTCCCTTACTCCCATGATATCGTTTGACAGTTGTGTCCCTCATTCCCATGATATAGGATAGCGTTGTCACTTATTCCCATGATGCTGTATGCCAGTGTTGTCCCCTATTCCCATGATGTTGAATTACAGTGCTGTCCCTTATTCCCAGGATGTTTTCTGAATGTTGTCCCGTATTCCCATGATGTTGTATGACAGAGTTGTCCCTTGTTACCATGATGTTGTATGACAGTGTCGTCGCTTACTCCCATGCTATCGTTTGACAGTGTTGTCCCTAAATCCCATGATGTTGTCTGATAGTGTTGTCCCTTATTCCCGTGATGTCGTGTGACAGTGTCCTCCCTTACTCTCATGATGCTATTGTGACAGTGGTGTCGCTTATTCCCATGATGTTGTATGACAGTCTTTTCCCTTACTCCCATGATGTTGTATGACAGTGTTCTCCCTTACTCCCATGATTTTCTATGACAGTGTTGTCCCGTATTCCCATGATGTTGTATGACAGTGTTGTCCCTTATTCCCATGATGTTGTATGACAGTGTTGTCCCTTATTCCCATGCTGTTGTATGACAGCGTTGGCACTTACGACCATGATGTTGTATGACAGTGGAGTCCCTTCCTCCCAGGATGTTTTATGAATGTTGTCCTTTATCCCCATGATGTTGTTTGACAGTGGTGTCCCTGATTCCCATGATGTTGTATGACAATGGTGTCCCTTACTCCCATGATGTTGTATAACAGGGTGTTTCTTATTCCCATGATGTTGATTGACCATGTTGTCCCTTATTCCCAGGATGTTGTATGACCGTTGTCCCTAATTCCCATGATTTTGTACGACAGTGTTGTCCGTTATTCTTATGATATTGTATGACAGATTTGTCCCGTGTTGCCATGATGTTGTATGACAGTATTGTCCCGTACACCCATGATGTTCTATGACAGTGTTGTCCCTTATTCCCATTGTGTTCTAAGACAGTGTTGTCCCTTATTCCCATGATGTTGTATGACAGTGTTGCCCCCTATTCCCATGATGTTGAATGACAGTGGTGCCCCTTATTCCCATGATGTTGTATGACAGTGTTGTCCTTTATCCCCATGATGTTGTTTGACAGTGTTGTCCCTTATTCCCATGATGTTGTATGACAGTGTTGCCCCCGATTCCCATGATGTTGAATGACAGTGGTGCCCCTTATTTCCATGATGTTGTATGATAGTTTTGTCCCGTATTCCCATGATGTTGTTTGACAGTGCATGATGCTTTATGACAGTGGTGTCCCTTATTCCTCTGATGTTGTCTGACAGTCTTGTCCCTTATTCCCTGATGTTGTATGACAGTGGTGTCCCTTACTCTCATGTTGTTGTATTACAGTTGTGTCCCTTATTACCATGATGTTGTTTGACGCTGTTGTCCCTTATTCCCAGGATGTTTTATGAATGTTGTCCTTTATTCCCCTGATGTTGTATGACAGATTTGACCCTTATTCCCATGATGTTGTTTGACAGTGTGGTCGCTTACCCCCATGCTATCGTTTGACAGTGTTGTCACTTATTCCCATGATGCTGTATGCCAGTGTTGTCCCCTATTCCCATGATGTTGTATGATAGTTTTGTTCCTTATTCCCATGATTTTGTCTGACAGTGGTGTCCCTGATTCCCATGATGTTGTATGACAGAGGTGTCCCTTACTCCCAGGATGTTTTATGAATGTTGTCCCTTATTCCCATGATGTTGTATGAATGTTGTCCCTTATTCCCATGATGTTGTATGACAGTGTTGACCCTATTCCCATGATGTTGAATTACAGTGGTGCCGCTTATTTCCATGATGTTGTATGACTATGTTGTCCCTTATTCCCATGATGCTGTATGACAGTTGGTTCCCTTGCTCCCATGAATTGTATGACATTGGTGTCCCTTTTTCCCAGAATGTTGGCTGACTGTTGTCCCTTATTCCCATGATATTCTAAGACAGTGTTGTCCTATGATGTTGTATGACAGTGTTGTCACGTACTCCCATGATATCGTTTGACAGTGTTGTCCCTCATTCCCATGATGGATGACAGTGTTGTTCCTTATTCCCATGATGTTGTATGACAGTGTTGTCCTTTATCCCCATCATGTTGTTTGACAGTGGTGTCCCTGATTCCCATGATGTTGTATGACAGTGTTTTCCCTTACTCCCATGATGTTGTATGACAGCGTTGGCACTTATGACCATGATGTGGTATGACAGTGGTGTCCCTTACTCCCAGGATGTTTTATGAATGTTGTCCCTTATTCCCATGATGTTGTATGACAGTTGGTTCCCTTGCTCCCATGAATTGTATGACATTGGTGTCCCTTTTTCTCAGGATGTTGGCTGACTGTTGTCCCTTATTCCCATGATATTCTAAGACAGTGTTGTCCTGTATTCCCATGATGTTGTATGACAGTGTTGTCCCTTATTCCCATGATGTATGACAGTGTTGTCCCTCATTCCCATGATGTATGACAGTGTTGTTCCTTATTCCCATGATGTTGTATGACAGTGTTGTCCTTTATCCCCATGATGTTGTTTGACAGTGTTGTCCCTTATTCCCATGTTGTTGTATGACAGTGTTGCCCCTATTCCCATGATGTTGAATGACAGTGGTGCCCCTTATTTCCATGATGTTGTATGATAGTTTTGTCCCGTATTCCCATGATGTTGTATGACAGTGTTGTCCCTTATTCCCATGATGTTGTATGACAGCGTTGGCACTTACGACCATGATGTTGTATGACAGTGGTGTCCCTTCCTCCCAGGATGTTTTATGAATGTTGTCCCTTATTCCCATGATGTTGTAAGAATGTTGTCCCTTATTCCCATGATGTTGTATGACAGTGGTGTCCCTTCCTCCCAGGATGTTTTATGAATGTTGTCCCTTATTCCCATGATGTTGTAAGAATGTTGTCCCTTATTCCCATGATGTTGTATGACAGTGGTGTCCCTTACTCCCAGGATGTTTTATGAATGTTGTCCCTTATTCCCATGATGTTGTAAGAATGTTGTCCCTGATTCCCATGATGTTGTATGACAGTGGTGTCCCTTACTCCCAGGATGTTTTATGAATGTTGTCCCTTATTCCCATGATGTTGTATGACAGTGTTGTCCCTTATTCCCATGATGTTGTATGACAGTGTTGTCCCGTATTCCCATGATGTTGTATGACAGTGTTGACCCTATTCCCATGATGTTGTATGACAGTTGGTTCCCTTGCTCCCATGAATTGTATGACATTGGTGTCCCTTTTTCCCAGGATGTTGGCTGACTGTTGTCCTTTATTCCCATGATATTCTAAGACAGTGTTGTTTCTTATTCCCATGATGTTGTATGACAGTGTTGTCCCTCATTCCCATGATGTATGACAGTGTTGTTCCTTATTCCCATGATGTTGTATGACAATGGTGTCCCTTACTCCCATGATGTTGTATAACAGGGTGTTTCTTATTTCCATGAGGTTTTATGAATGTTGTCCCTTATTCCCATTGTGTTCTATGATAGTATTGTTCCTTCGTCCCATGATGTTGTATGACAGTGGTGTCTCTTATTCCCATGATGTTGTATGACAGTGTTGTCCCTTACTCCCATGATGTTTTTTGACCGTGTTGTCCCTTATTCCCATGATGTTGTATGACAGTGATGTCCCTTATTCCCAATTTGTTTTATAAATGTTGTCCTATATTCCCATGATGTTGATTGACCATGTTGTCCCTTATTCCCAGGATGTTGTATGACTGTTGTCCCTAATTCCCATTATTTTGTACGACAGTGTTGTCCGTTATTCTTATGATGTTGTATGACAGATTTGTCCCGTGTTGCCATGATGTTCTATGACAGTGTTGTCCCTTATTCCCATTGTGTTCTAAGACAGTGTTGTCCCTTATTCCCATGATGTTGTATGACAGTGTTGTCGCTTACTTCCCATGATGTTGTTTGACAGTGTTGTCCCTTATTGCTATTATGTTGTATGACAGTGTTGTCCCTTACTCTCATGTTGTTGTATTACAGTTGTGTCTCTTAATTCCATGATGTTGTTTGACGCTGTTGTCCCTTATTCCCAGGATGTTTTATGAATGTTGTCCTTTATTCCCATGGTGTTGTCTGATAGTGGTGTCCCTTTTTCCCCTGATGTTGTATGACAGTGTTTTCCCTTATTCCCATGATGTTGTATGACAGTGTTGTCCTTTATCCCCATGATGTTGTTTGACTGTTGTCCCTTATTCCCATGATTTTGTATGACTGTGCGGTCCGTTATTCCCATGATGTTGTCTGACACATTTGTCCCTTGTTGCCATGATGTTGTATGATAGTGTTGTCCCTTGTTGCCATGATGTTGTATGATAGTGTTATCCCTTGTTGCCATGATTTTGTATGACAGTGTTGTCCCTTATTCCCATTGTGTTCTATGACAGTGTTGTCCCTTACTCCCATGATGTTCGAGGACAGTGTTGTCCCTTATTCCCATGACGTTGTCTGACAGATTTGTTCCTTGCTCCCATGATGTTGTATGACACTGTTGTCCCTTGTTTTCATTGTGTTCTATGACAGTGGGGTCCCTTATTCCCTTGATATTGTATGAAAGTGGTGTCCCAAATTCCCAGCATGTCATGTGACAGTGTTGTCCCTTAATCCCATGATGTTGTATGATAGTTTTGTTCCTTATTCCCATGATTTTGTCTGACAGTGGTGTCCCTGATTCCCATGATGTTGTATGACAGAGGTGTCCCTTACTCCCAGGATGTTTTATGAATGTTGTCCCTTATTCCCATGATGTTGTATGAATGTTGTCCCTTATTCCCATGATGTTGTATGACAGTGTTGACCCTATTCCCATGATGTTGAATTACAGTGGTGCCGCTTATTTCCATGATGTTGTATGACTATGTTGTCCCTTATTCCCATGATGTTGTATGACAGTTGGTTCCCTTGCTCCCATGAATTGTATGACATTGGTGTCCCTTTTTCCCAGAATGTTGGCTGACTGTTGTCCCTTATTCCCATGATATTCTAAGACACTGTTGTCCTATGATGTTGTATGACAGTGTTGTCACGTACTCCCATGATATCGTTTGACAGTGTTGTCCCTCATTCCCATGATGGATGACAGTGTTGTTCCTTATTCCCATGATGTTGTATGACAGTGTTGTCCTTTATCCCCATCATGTTGTTTGACAGTGGTGTCCCTGATTCCCATGATGTTGTATGACAGTGTTTTCCCTTACTCCCATGATGTTGTATGACAGCGTTGGCACTTATGACCATGATGTGGTATGACAGTGGTGTCCCTTACTCCCAGGATGTTTTATGAATGTTGTCCCTTATTCCCATGATGTTGTATGACAGTTGGTTCCCTTGCTCCCATGAATTGTATGACATTGGTGTCCCTTTTTCTCAGGATGTTGGCTGACTGTTGTCCCTTATTCCCATGATATTCTAAGACAGTGTTGTCCTGTATTCCCATGATGTTGTATGACAGTGTTGTCCCTTATTCCCATGATGTTGTATGACAGTGTTGTCCCTCATTCCCATGATGTATGACAGTGTTGTCCCTCATTCCCATGATGTATGACAGTGTTGTTCCTTATTCCCATGATGTTGTATGACAGTGTTGTCCTTTATCCCCATGATGTTGTTTGACAGTGTTGTCCCTTATTCCCATGTTGTTGTATGACAGTGTTGCCCCCTATTCCCATGATGTTGAATGACAGTGGTGCCCCTTATTTCCATGATGTTGTATGATAGTTTTGTCCCGTATTCCCATGATGTTGTTTGACAGTGCATGATGCTTTATGACAGTGGTGTCCCTTATTCCTCTGATGTTGTCTGACAGTCTTGTCCCTTATTCCCTGATGTTGTATGACAGTATTGTCGCTTACTTCCCATGATGTTGTATGACAGTGGTGTCCCTTACTCTCATGTTGTTGTATTACAGTTGTGTCCCTTATTACCATGATGTTGTTTGACGCTGTTGTCCCTTATTCCCAGGATGTTTTATGAATGTTGTCCTTTATTCCCCTGATGTTGTATGACAGTGTTTTCCCTTACTGCCATGATTTTGTATGACAATGTTGTCCCTTATTCCCATGATGTTGTCTGACAGATTTGACCCTTATTCCCATGGCGTTGTATTACAGCTGTGTCCTTTATTCCCAGGCTGTTGTATGACGGTTGCCCTTTAATCCCTTGATGTTCTATAACAGTGTTGTCCCTTATTCCCATGATGTTGTATGACAGAGTTGTCCCTTGTTACCATGATGTTGTATGACAATGTGGTCGCTTACCCCCATGCTATCGTTTGACAGTGTTGTCCCTCATTCCCATGATGTATGACAGTGTTCTCCCTTATTCCCATGATGTTGTATGACAGTGTTCTCCCTTATTCCCATGATGTTGTATGACAGCGTTGGCACTTAAGACCATGATGTGGTATGACAGTGTTGTCCCTTACTCCCAGGATGTTGAATTACAGTGGTGCTGCTTATTTCCATGAGGATGTATGACAGTTGTGTCCCTTATTTCCATGATGTTGTTTGACAGTGTTGTTCCTTATTCCCAGGATGTTATCTGAATGTTGTCCTTTATTCCCATGATGTAGTATAACAATGTTGTCCCTTATTCCCCTGATTTGTATGACATTGGTGTCCCTTATTCCCATGATATTCTATGACACTGTTGTCCTATGATGTTGTATGACAGTGTTGTCACGTACCCCCATGCTATCGTTTGACAGTGTTGTCCCTCATTCCCATGATGTATGACAGTGTTCTCCCTTATTCTCATGATGTTGTATGACAGCGTTGGCACTTAAGACCATGATGTGGTATGACAGTGTTGTCCCTTACTCCCAGGATGTTGAATTACAGTGGTGCTGCTTATTTCCATGAGGATGTATGACAGTTGTGTCTCTTAATTCCATGATGTTGTTTGACAGTGTTGTTCCTTATTCCCAGGATGTTATCTGAATGTTGTCCTTTATTCCCATGATGTAGTATAACAATGTTGTCCCTTATTCCCCTGATTTGTATGACATTGGTGTCCCTTATTCCCATGATATTCTATGACAGTGTTGTCCCGTATTCCCATGATGTTCTATGACCGTGTTGTCCCTTATTCCCATGATGTTGTCTGACAGATTTGACCCTTATTACCATGATGTTGTTAGAAAGTGTTGTCCCTTATTCCCAGGATGTTTTATGAAAGTTGTCCCTTGTTCCCATGATGTTGTATGGCAGTGTTGTCCCTTACTCCCATGATATCGTTTGACAGTTGTGTCCCTCATTCCCATGATATAGGATAGTGTTGTCACTTATTCCCATGATGCTGCATGCCAGTGTTGTCCCCTATTCCCATGATGTTGAATTACAGTGCTGTCCCTTATTCCCAGGATGTTTTCTGAATGTTGTCCCGTATTCCCATGATGTTGTATGACAGAGTTGTCCCTTGTTACCATGATGTTGTATGACAGTGTCGTCGCTTACTCCCATGCTATCGTTTGACAGTGTTGTCCCTAAATCCCATGATGTTGTCTGATAGTGTTGTCCCTTATTCCCATGATGTCGTGTGACAGTGTCCTCCCTTACTCTCATGATGCTATTGTGACAGTGGTGTCGCTTATTCCCATGATGTTGTATGACAGTCTTTTCCCTTACTCCCATGATGTTGTATGACAGTGTTCTCCCTTACTCCCATGATTTTCTATGACAGTGTTGTCCCGTATTCCCATGATGTTGTAAGACAGTGTTGTCCCTTATTCCCATGATGTTGTATGACAGCGTTGGCACTTACGACCATGATGTGGCATGACAGTGGTGTCCTTTATTCCCATGATGTTGTTTGACAGTGGTGTCCCTTCCTCCCAGGATGTTTTATGAATGTTGTCCCTTATTCCCATGATGTTGCAAGAATGTTGTCCCTTATTCCCATGATGTTGTTTGACAGTGGTGTCCCTGATTCCCATGATGTTGTATGACAGTGGTGTCCCTTACTCCCAGGATGTTTTATGAATGTTGTCCCTTATTCCCATGATGTTGTATGACAGTGTTGTCCCTTATTCCCATGATGTTGTATGACAGTGTTGTCCCTTATTCCCATGATGTTGTATGACAGTGTTGACCCTATTCCCATGATGTTGTATGACAGTTGGTTCCCTTGCTCCCATGAATTGTATGACATTGGTGTCCCTTTTTCCCAGGATGTTGGCTGACTGTTGTCCCTTATTCCCATGATATTCTAAGACAGTGTTGTCCTGTATTCCTATGATGTTGTATGACAGTGTTGTCACGTACTCCCATGATATCGTTTGACAGTGTTGTCCCTCATTCCCATGATGTATGACAGTGTTGTTCCTTATTCCCATGATGTTGTATGACAGTGTTGTCCTTTATCCCCATGATGTTGTTTGACAGTGGTGTCCCTGATTCCCATGATGTTGTATGACAATGGTGTTCCTTACTCCCATGATGTTGTATAACAGGGTGTTTCTTATTTCCATGAGGTTTTATGAATGTTGTCCCTTATTCCCATTGTGTTCTTTGATAGTATTGTTCCTTCGTCCCATGATGTTGTATGACAGTGGTGTCTCTTATTCCCATGATGTTGTATGACAGTGTTGTCCCTTACTCCCATGATGTTTTTTGACCGTGTTGTCCCTTATTCCCTTGATGTTGTATGACAGTGATGTCCCTTATTCCCAATTTGTTTTATGAATGTTGTCCTATATTCCCATGATGTTGATTGACCATGTTGTCCCTTATTCCCAGGATGTTGTATGACTGTTGTCCCTAATTCCCATGATTTTGTACGACAGTGTTGTCCGTTATTCGTATGATGTTGTATGACAGATTTGTCCCGTGTTGCCATGATGTTGTATGACAGTATTGTCCCGTACACCCATGATGTTGTATGACAGTGTTGTCCCTTATTCCCATTGTGTTCTAAGACAGTGTTGTCCCTTATTCCCATGATGTTGTATGACAGTGTTGTCGCTTACTTCCCATGATGTTGTTTGACAGTGTTGTCTCTTATTCCCATGATGTTGTCTGACAGATTTGTTCCTTGCTCCCATGATGTTGTATGACACTGTTGTCCCTTGTTTTCATTGTGTTCTATGACAGTGGGGTCCCTTATTCCCTTGATATTGTATGAATGTGGTGTCCCAAATTCCCAGCATGTCGTGTGACAGTGTTGTCCCTTAATCCCATGATGTTGTATGATAGTTTTGTTCCTTATTCCCATGATTTTGTCTGACAGTGGTGTCCCTGATTCCCATGATGTTGTATGACAGTGGTGTCCCTTACTCCCAGGATGTTTTATGAATGTTGTCCCTTATTCCCATGATGTTGTATGAATGTTGTCCCTTATTCCCATGATGTTGTATGACAGTGTTGACCCTATTCCCATGATGTTGAATTACAGTGGTGCCGCTTATTTCCATGATGTTGTATGACTATGTTGTCCCTTATTCCCATGATGTTGTATGACAGTTGGTTCCCTTGCTCCCATGAATTGTATGACATTGGTGTCCCTTTTTCCCAGAATGTTGGCTGACTGTTGTCCCTTATTCCCATGATATTCTAAGACAGTGTTGTCCTGTATTCCTATGATGTTGTATGACAGTGTTGTCCCTTACTCCCATGATGTTTTTTGACCGTGTTGTCCCTTATTCCCAATTTGTTTTATGACTGTTGTCCTATATTCCCATGATATTGATTGACCATGTTGTCCCTTATTCCCAGGATGTTGTATGACTGTTGTCCCTAATTCCCATGATTTTGTACGACAGTGTTGTCCGTTATTCTTATGATGTTGTATGACAGATTTGTCCCGTGTTGCCATGATGTTGTATGACAGTATTGTCCCGTACACCCATGATGTTGTATGACAGTGTTGACCCTATTCCCATGATGTTGAATTACAGTGGTGCCGCTTATTTCCATGATGTTGTATGACTATGTTGTCCCTTATTCCCATGATGTTGTATGACAGTTGGTTCCCTTGCTCCCATGAATTGTATGACATTGGTGTCCCTTTTTCCCAGAATGTTGGCTGACTGTTGTCCCTTATTCCCATGATATTCTAAGACAGTGTTGTCCTGTATTCCTATGATGTTGTATGACAGTGTTGTCCCTTACTCCCATGATGTTTTTTGACCGTGTTGTCCCTTATTCCCAATTTGTTTTATGACTGTTGTCCTATATTCCCATGATATTGATTGACCATGTTGTCCCTTATTCCCAGGATGTTGTATGACTGTTGTCCCTAATTCCCATGATTTTGTACGACAGTGTTGTCCGTTATTCTTATGATGTTGTATGACAGATTTGTCCCGTGTTGCCATGATGTTGTATGACAGTATTGTCCCGTACACCCATGATGTTGTATGACAGTGTTGTCCCTTATTCCCATTGTGTTCTAAGACAGTGTTGTCCCTTATTCCCATGATGTTGTTTGACAGTGTTGTCCCTTATTGCTATTATGTTGTATGACAGTGTTGTCCCTTACTCTCATGTTGTTGTATTACAGTTGTGTCTCTTAATTCCATGATGTTGTTTGACGCTGTTGTCCCTTATTCCCAGGATGTTTTATGAATGTTGTCCTTTATTCCCATGGTGTTGTCTGATAGTGGTGTCCCTTTTTCCCCTGATGTTGTATGACAGTGTTTTCCCTTATTCCCATGATGTTGTATGACAGTGTTGTCCTTTATCCCCATGATGTTGTCTGACACATTTGTCCCTTGTTGCCATGATGTTGTATGATAGTGTTGTCCCTTGTTGCCATGATGTTGTATGATAGTGTTGTCCCTTGTTGCCATGATGTTGTATGATAGTGTTATCCCTTGTTGCCATGATGTTGTATGATAGTGTTATCCCTTGTTGCCATGATTTTGTATGACAGTGTTGTCCCTTATTCCCATTGTGTTCTATGACAGTGTTGTCCCTTACTCCCATGATGTTCGAGGACAGTGTTGTCCCTTATTCCCATGACGTTGTATGGCAGTTTTGTCTCTTATTCCCATGATGTTGTCTGACAGATTTGTTCCTTGCTCCCATGATGTTGTATGACACTGTTGTCCCTTGTTTTCATTGTGTTCTATGACAGTGGGGTCCCTTATTCCCTTGATATTGTATGAAAGTGGTGTCCCAAATTCCCAGCATGTCGTGTGACAGTGTTGTCCCTTAATCCCATGATGTTGGATGATAGTTTTGTCCCTGATTCCCATGATGTTGTATGACAGTGGTGTCCCTTACTCCCAGGATGTTTTATGAATGTTGTCCCTTATTCCCATGATGTTGTATGAATGTTGTCTCTTATTCCCATGATGTTGAATTACAGTGGTGCCGCTTATTTCCATGATGTTGTATGACTATGTTGTCCCTTATTCCCATGATGTTGTATGACAGTGTTGTCCTGTATTCCTATGATGTTGTATGACATTGATGTCCCTTTTTCCCAGAATGTTGGCTGACTGTTGTCCCTTATTCCCATGATATTCTAAGACAGTGTTGTCCTGTATTCCTATGATGTTGTATGACAGTATTGTCCCTTACTCCCATGATGTTTTTTGACCGTGTTGTCCCTTATTCCCATGATGTTGTATGACAGTGATGTCCCTTATTCCCAGGATGTTGTATGACTGTTGTCCCTAATTCCCATGATTTTGTACGACAGTGTTGTCCGTTATTCTTATGATGTTGTATGACAGATTTGTCCCGTGTTGCCATGATGTTGTATGACAGTATTGTCCCGTACACCCATGATGTTCTATGGCAGTGTTGTCCCTTATTCCCATTGTGTTCTAAGACAGTGTTGTCCCTTACTCTCATGATGTTGTATGACAGTGTTGTCGCTTACTTCCCATGATGTTGTTTGACAGTGTTGTCCCTTATTGCTATTATGTTGTATGACAGTGTTGTCCCTTACTCTCATGTTGTTGTATTACAGTTGTGTCTCTTAATTCCATGATGTTGTTTGACGCTGTTGTCCCTTATTCCCAGGATGTTTTATGAAAGTTGTCCTTTATTCCCATGGTGTTGTCTGATAGTGGTGTCCCTTTTTCCCCTGATGTTGTTTGACAGTGTTTTCCCTTATTCCCATGATGTTGTATGACAGTGTTGTCCTTTATCCCCATGATGTTGTTTGACTGTTGTCCCTTATTCCCATGATTTTGTATGACAGTGCTGTCCGTTATTCCCATGATGTTGTATGATAGTGTTGTCCCTTGTTGCCATGATGTTGTATGATAGTGTTGTCCCTTGTTGCCATGATGTTGTATGATAGTGTTGTCCCTTGTTGCCATGATGTTGTATGATAGTGTTATCCCTTGTTGCCATGATTTTGTATGACAGTGTTGTCCCTTATTCCCATTGTGTTCTATGACAGTGTTGTCCCTTACTCCCATGATGTTCGAGGACAGTGTTGTCCCTTATTCCCATGACGTTGTATGGCAGTTTTGTCTCTTATTCCCATGATGTTGTCTGACAGATTTGTTCCTTGCTCCCATGATGTTGTATGACACTGTTGTCCCTTGTTTTCATTGTGTTCTATGACAGTGGGGTCCCTTATTCCCTTGATATTGTATGAAAGTGGTGTCCCAAATTCCCAGCATGTCGTGTGACAGTGTTGTCCCTTAAACGCATGATGTTGTATGATAGTTTTGTTCCTTATTCCCTTGATTTTGTCTGACAGTGGTGTCCCTGATTCCCATGATGTTGTATGACAGTGGTGTCCCTTACTCCCAGGATGTTTTATGAATGTTGTCCCTTATTCCCATGATGTTGTATGAATGTTGTCCCTTATTCCCATGATGTTGTATGACAGTGTTGACCCTATTCCCATGATGTTGAATTACAGTGGTGCCGCTTATTTCCATGATGTTGTATGACTATGTTGTCCCTTATTCCCATGATGTTGTATGACAGTTGGTTCCCTTGCTCCCATGAATTGTATGACATTGGTGTCCCTTTTTCCCAGAATGTTGGCTGACTGTTGTCCCTTATTCCCATGATGTTCTAAGACAGTGTTGTCCTGTATTCCTATGATGTTGTATGACAGTGTTGTCACGTACTCCCATGATATCGTTTGACAGTGTTGTTCCTTATTCCCATGATGTTGTATGACAGTGTTGTCCTTTATCCCCATGATGTTGTTTGACAGTGGTGTCCCTGATTCCCATGATGTTGTATGACAGCGTTGGCACTTATGACCATGATGTGGTATGACAGTGGTGTCCTTTATTCCCATGATGTTGTTTGACAGTCGTGTCCCTTACTCCCAGGATGTTTTATGAATGTTGTCCCTTATTCCCATGATGTTGTATGACAGTTGGTTCCCTTGCTCCCATGAATTGTATGACATTGGTGTCCCTTTTTCCCAGGATGTTGGCAGACTGTTGTCCCTTATTCCCATGATATTCTAAGACAGTGTTGTCCTGTATTCCCATGATGTTGTATGACAGTGTTGTCCCTTATTCCCATGATGTTGTATGACAGTGTTGTCCCTCATTCCCATGATGTATGACAGTGTTGTCCCTCATTCCCATGATGTATGACAGTGTTGTTCCTTATTCCCATGATGTTGTATGACAGTGTTGTCCTTTATCCCCATGATGTTGTTTGACAGTGTTGTCCCTTATTCCCATGATGTTGTATGACAGTGTTGCCCCCTATTCCCATGATGTTGAATGACAGTGGTGCCCCTTATTTCCATGATGTTGTATGATAGTTTTGTCCCGTATTCCCATGATGTTGTTTGACAGTGCATGATGCTTTATGACAGTGGTGTCCCTTATTCCTCTGATGTTGTCTGACAGTCTTGTCCCTTATTCCCTGATGTTGTATGACAGTATTGTCGCTTACTTCCCATGATGTTGTATGACAGTGGTGTCCCTTACTCTCATGTTGTTGTATTACAGTTGTGTCCCTTATTACCATGATGTTGTTTGACGCTGTTGTCCCTTATTCCCAGGATGTTTTATGAATGTTGTCCTTTATTCCCCTGATGTTGTATGACAGTGTTTTCCCTTACTGCCATGATTTTGTATGACAATGTTGTCCCTTATTCCCATGATGTTGTCTGACAGATTTGACCCTTATTGCCATGGCGTTGTATTACAGCTGTGTCCTTTATTCCCAGGCTGTTGTATGACGGTTGCCCTTTAATCCCTTGATGTTCTATAACAGTGTTGTCCCTTATTCCCATGATGTTGTATGACAGAGTTGTCCCTTGTTACCATGATGTTGTATGACAATGTGGTCGCTTACCCCCATGCTATCGTTTGACAGTGTTGTCCCTCATTCCCATGATGTATGACAGTGTTCTCCCTTATTCCCATGATGTTGTATGACAGTGTTCTCCCTTATTCCCATGATGTTGTATGACAGCGTTGGCACTTAAGACCATGATGTGGTATGACAGTGTTGTCCCTTACTCCCAGGATGTTGAATTACAGTGGTGCTGCTTATTTCCATGAGGATGTATGACAGTTGTGTCCCTTATTTCCATGATGTTGTTTGACAGTGTTGTTCCTTATTCCCAGGATGTTATCTGAATGTTGTCCTTTATTCCCATGATGTAGTATAACAATGTTGTCCCTTATTCCCCTGATTTGTATGACATTGGTGTCCCTTATTCCCATGATATTCTATGACACTGTTGTCCTATGATGTTGTATGACAGTGTTGTCACGTACCCCCATGCTATCGTTTGACAGTGTTGTCCCTCATTCCCATGATGTATGACAGTGTTCTCCCGTATTCCCATGATGTTCTATGACCGTGTTGTCCCTTATTCCCATGATGTTGTCTGACAGATTTGACCCTTATTACCATGATGTTGTTAGAAAGTGTTGTCCCTTATTCCCAGGATGTTTTATGAAAGTTGTCCCTTGTTCCCATGATGTTGTATGGCAGTGTTGTCCCTTACTCCCATGATATCGTTTGACAGTTGTGTCCCTCATTCCCATGATATAGGATAGTGTTGTCCCTTATTCCCGTGATGTCGTGTGACAGTGTCCTCCCTTACTCTCATGATGCTATTGTGACAGTGGTGTCGCTTATTCCCATGATGTTGCATGACAGTCTTTTCCCTTACTCCCATGATGTTGTATGACAGTGTTCTCCCTTACTCCCATGATTTTCTATGACAGTGTTGTCCCTTATTCCCATGATGTTGTCTGACAGTGTTGTCCCTTATTCCCATGATGTTGTATGACAGTGTTGACCCTATTCCCATGATGTTGTATGACAGTTGGTTCCCTTGCTCCCATGAATTGTATGACATTGGTGTCCCTTTTTCCCAGGATGTTGGCTGGCTGCTGTCCCTTATTCCCATGATATTCTAAGACACTGTTGTCCTGTATTCCTATGATGTTGTATGACAGTGTTGTCACGTACTCCCATGATATCGTTTGACAGTGTTGTCCCTCATTCCCATGATGTATGACAGTGTTGTCCCTCATTCCCATGATGTATGACAGTGTTGTTCCTTATTCCCATGATGTTGTATGACAGTGTTGTCCCTCATTCCCATGATGTATGACAGTGTTGTCCCTCATTCCCATGATGTATGACAGTGTTGTTCCTTATTCCCATGATGTTGTATGACAATGGTGTCCCTTACTCCCATGATGTTGTATAACAGGGTTGTTTCTTATTTCCATGAGGTTTTATGAATGTTGTCCTTTATTCCCATTGTTTTCTATGATAGTATTGTTCCTTATTCCCATGATGTTGTATGACAGTGTTGTCCCTTACTCCCATGATGTTTTTTGACCGTGTTGTCCCTTATTCCCATGATGTTGCATGACAGTGATGTCCCTTATTCCCAATTTGTTTTATGAATGTTGTCCTATATTCCCATGATGTTGATTGACCATGTTGTCCCTTATTCCCAGGATGTTGTATGACTGTTGTCCCTAATTCCCATGATTTTGTACGACAGTGTTGTCCGTTATTCTTATGATGTTGTATGACAGATTTGTCCCGTGTTGCCATGATGTTGTATGACAGTATTGTCCCGTACACCCATGATGTTGTATGACAGTGTTGTCCCTTATTCCCATTGTGTTCTAAGACAGTGTTGTCCCTTATTCCCATTATGTTGTATGACAGTGTTGTCGCTTACTTCCCATGATGTTGTTTGACGCTGTTGTCCCTTATTGCTATTATGTTGTATGACAGTGTTGTCCCTTACTCTCATGTTGTTGTATTACAGTTGTGTCTCTTAATTCCATGATGTAGTATAACAATGTTGTCCCTTATTCCCCTGATTTGTATGACATTGGTGTCCCTTATTCCCATGATATTCTATGACAGTGTTGTCCCGTATTCCCATGATGTTCTATGACCGTGTTGTCCCTTATTCCCATGATGTTGTATTACATTTGTGTCCCTTATTACCATGATGTTGTTAGAAAGTGTTGTCCCTTATTCCCAGGATGTTTTATGAAAGTTGTCCCTTGTTCCCATGATGTTGCATGGCAGTGTTGTCCCTTACTCCCATGATATCGTTTGACAGTTGTGTCCCTCATTCCCATGATATAGGATAGTGTTGTCACTTATTCCCATGATGCTGTATGCCATTGTTGTCCCCTATTCCCATGATGTTGAATTACAGTGCTGTCCCTTATTCCCAGGATGTTTTCTGAATGTTGTCCCGTATTCCCATGATGTTGTATGACAGAGTTGTCCCTTGTTACCATGATGTTGTATGACAGTGTCGTCGCTTACTCCCATGCTATCGTTTGACAGTGTTGTCCCTAAATCCCATGATGTTGTCTGATAGTGTTGTCCCTTATTCCCGTGATGTCGTGTGACAGTGTCCTCCCTTACTCTCATGATGCTATTGTGACAGTGGTGTCGCTTATTCCCATGATGTTGTATGACAGTCTTTTCCCTTACTCCCATGATGTTGTATGACAGTGTTCTCCCTTACTCCCATGATTTTCTATGACAGTGTTGTCCCTTATTCCCATGATGTTGTATGACAGTGTTGTCCCTTACTCCCATGATGTTGTATAACAGGGTGTTTCTTATTTCCATGAGGTTTTATGAATGTTGTCCCTTATTCCCATTGTGTTCTTTGATAGTATTGTTCCTTCGTCCCATGATGTTGTATGACAGTGGTGTCTCTTATTCCCATGATGTTGTATGACAGTGTTGTCCCTTACTCCCATGATGTTTTTTGACCGTGTTGTTCCTTGTTCCCATGATGTTGTATGACAGTGATGTCCCTTATTCCCAATTTGTTTTATAAATGTTGTCCTATATTCCCATGATGTTGATTGACCATGTTGTCCCTTATTCCCAGGATGTTGTATGACTGTGTTGTCCCTAATTCCCATGATTTTGTACGACAGTGTTGTCCGTTATTCTTATGATGTTGTATGACAGATTTGTCCCGTGTTGCCATGATGTTGTATGACAGTATTGTCCCGTACACCCATGATGTTCTATGACAGTGTTGTCCCTTATTCCCATTGTGTTCTAAGACAGTGTTGTCCCTTATTCCCATGATGTTGTTTGACAGTGTTGTCCCTTATTGCTATTATGTTGTATGACACTGTTGTCCCTTACTCTCATGTTGTTGTATTACAGTTGTGTCTCTTAATTCCATGATGTTGTTTGACGCTGTTGTCCCTTATTCCCAGGATGTTTTATGAAAGTTGTCCTTTATTCCCATGGTGTTGTCTGATAGTGGTGTCCCTTTTTCCCCTGATGTTGTATGACAGTGTTTTCCCTTATTCCCATGATGTTGTATGACAGTGTTGTCCTTTATCCCCATGATGTTGTTTGACTGTTGTCCCTTATTCCCATGATTTTGTATGACAGTGCTGTCCGTTATTCCCATGATGTTGTCTGACACATTTGTCCCTTGTTGCCATGATGTTGTATGATAGTGTTGTCCCTTGTTGCCATGATGTTGCATGATAGTGTTATCCCTTGTTGCCATGATTTTGTATGACAGTGTTGTCCCTTATTCCCATTGTGTTCTATGACAGTGTTGTCCCTTACTCCCATGATGTTCGAGGACAGTGTTGTCCCTTATTCCCATGACGTTGTATGAAAGTGGGGTCCCTTATTCCCTTGATAATGTATGAAAGTGGTGTCCCAAATTCCCAGCATGTCGTGTGACAGTGTTGTCCCTTAAACGCATGAGGTTGTATGATAGTTTTGTTCCTTATTCCCATGATTTTGTCTGACAGTGGTGTCCCTGATTCCCATGATGTTGTATGACAGTGGTGTCCCTTACTCCCAGGATGTTTTATGAATGTTGTCCCTTATTCCCATGATGTATGAATGTTGTCCCTTATTCCCATGATGTTGTATGACAGTGTTGACCCTATTCCCATGATGTTGAATTACAGTGGTGCCGCTTATTTCCATGATATTGTATGACTATGTTGTCCCTTATTCCCATGATGTTGTATGACAGTTGGTTCCCTTGCTCCCATGAATTGTATGACATTGGTGTCCCTTTTTCCCAGAATGTTGGCTGACTGTTGTCCCTTATTCCCATGATGTTCTAAGACAGTGTTGTCCTGTATTCCTATGATGTTGTATGACAGTGTTGTCACGTACTCCCATGATATCGTTTGACAGTGTTGTCCCTCATTCCCATGATGTATGACAGTGTTGTCCCTCATTCCCATGATGTATGACAGTGTTGTTCCTTATTCCCATGATGTTGTATGACAGTGTTGTCCTTTATCCCCATGATGTTGTTTGACAGTGGTGTCCCTGATTCCCATGATGTTGTATGACAGTGTTTTCCCTTACTCCCATGATGTTGTATGACAGTGTTGTCCCTTATTCCCATGATGTTGTATGACAGCGTTGGCACTTATGACCATGATGTGGTATGACAGTGGTGTCCTTTATTCCCATGATGTTGTTTGACAGTGGTGTCCCTTACTCCCAGGATGTTTTATGAATGTTGTCCCTTATTCCCATGATGTTGTATGACAGTTGGTTCCCTTGCTCCATGAATTGTATGACATTGGTGTCCCTTTTTCCCAGGATGTTGGCAGACTGTTGTCCCTTATTCCCATGATATTCTAAGACAGTGTTGTCCTGTATTCCCATGATGTTGTATGACAGTGTTGTCCCTTATTCCCATGATGTTGTATGACAGTGTTGTCCCTCATTCCCATGATGTATGACAGTGTTGTCCCTCATTCCCATGATGTATGACAGTGTTGTTCCTTATTCCCATGATGTTGTATGACAGTGTTGTCCTTTATCCCCATGATGTTGTTTGACAGTGTTGTCCCTTATTCCCATGATGTTGTATGACAGTGTTGCCCCCTATTCCCATGATGTTGAATGACAGTGGTGCCCCTTATTTCCATGATGTTGTATGATAGTTTTGTCCCGTATTCCCATGATGTTGTTTGACAGTGCATGATGCTTTATGACAGTGGTGTCCCTTATTCCTCTGATGTTGTCTGACAGTCTTGTCCCTTATTCCCTGATGTTGTATGACAGTATTGTCGCTTACTTCCCATGATGTTGTATGACAGTGGTGTCCCTTACTCTCATGTTGTTGTATTACAGTTGTGTCCCTTATTACCATGATGTTGTTTGACGCTGTTGTCCCTTATTCCCAGGATGTTTTATGAATGTTGTCCTTTATTCCCCTGATGTTGTATGACAGTGTTTTCCCTTACTGCCATGATTTTGTATGACAATGTTGTCCCTTATTCCCATGATGTTGTCTGACAGATTTGACCCTTATTCCCATGGCGTTGTATTACAGCTGTGTCCTTTATTCCCAGGCTGTTGTATGACGGTTGCCCTTTAATCCCTTGATGTTCTATGACAGTGTTGTCCCTTATTCCCATGATGTTGTATGAATGTTGTCCCTTATTCCCATGATGTTTTATGACAGAGTTGTCCCTTGTTACCATGATGTTGTATGACAGTGTGGTCGCTTACTCCCATGCTATCGTTTGACAGTGTTGTCCCTCATTCCCATGATGTATGACAGTGTTCTCCCTTATTCCCATGATGTTGTATGACAGCGTTGTCCCTTATTCCCATGATGTTGTATGACAGCGTTGGCACTTACGACCATGATTTGGTATGACAGTGGTGTCCTTTATTCCCATGATGTTGTTTGACAGTGGTGTCCCTTCCTCCCAGGATGTTTTATGAATGTTGTCCCTTATTCCCATGATGTTGTAAGAATGTTGTCCCTTATTCCCATGATGTTGTTTGACAGTGGTGTCCCTGATTCCCATGATGTTGTATGACAGTGGTGTCCCTTACTCCCAGGATGTTTTATGAATGTTGTCCCTTATTCCCATGATGTTGTATGAATGTTGTCCCTTATTCCCATGATGTTGTTTTACAGTGGTGTCCCTTACTCCCAGGATGTTTTATGAATGTTGTCCCTTATTCCCATGATGTTGTATGACAGTGTTGTCCCGTATTCCCATGATGTTGTATGACAGTGTTGTCCCTTATTCACATGATGTTGTATGACAGTGTTGACCCTATTCCCATGATGTTGTATGACAGTTGGTTCCCTTGCTCCCATGAATTGTATGACATTGGTGTCCCTTTTTCCCAGGATGTTGGCTGACTGTTGTCCCTTATTCCCATGATATTCTAAGACAGTGTTGTCCTGTATTCCTATGATGTTGTATGACAGTGTTGTCACGTACTCCCATGATATCGTTTGACAGTGTTGTCCCTCATTCCCATGATGTATGACAGTGTTGTCCCTCATTCCCATGATGTATGACAGTGTTGTCCGTTATCCCCATGATGTTGTTTGACAGTGGTGTCCCTGATTCCCATGATGTTGTATGACAATGGTGTCCCTTACTCCCATGATGTTGTATAACAGGGTGTTTCTTATTTCCATGAGGTTTTATGAATGTTGTCCCTTATTCCCATTGTGTTCTTTGATAGTATTGTTCCTTCGTCCCATGATGTTGTATGACAGTGGTGTCTCTTATTCCCATGATGTTGTATGACAGTGTTGTCCCTTACTCCCATGATGTTTTTTGACCGTGTTGTCCCTTATTCCCATGATGTTGTATGACAGTGATGTCCCTTATTCCCAATTTGTTTTATGAATGTTGTCCTATATTCCCATGATGTTGATTGACCATGTTGTCCCTTATTCCCAGGATGTTGTATGACTGTTGTCCCTAATTCCCATGATTTTGTACGACAGTGTTGTCCGTTATTCTTATGATGTTGTATGACAGATTTGTCCCGTGTTGCCATGATGTTGTATGACAGTATTGTCCCGTACACCCATGATGTTCTATGACAGTGTTGTCCCTTATTCCCATTGTGTTCTAAGACAGTGTTGTCCCTTATTCCCATGATGTTGTATGACAGTGTTGCCCCCGATTCCCATGATGTTGAATGACAGTGGTGCCCCTTATTTCCATGATGTTGTATGATAGTTTTGTCCCGTATTCCCATGATGTTGTTTGACAGTGCATGATGCTTTATGACAGTGGTGTCCCTTATTCCTCTGATGTTGTCTGACAGTCTTGTCCCTTATTCCCGATGTTGTATGACAGTATTGTCGCTTACTACCCATGATGTTGTATGACAGTGGTGTCCCTTACTCTCATGTTGTTGTATTACAGTTGTGTCCCTTATTACCATGATGTTGTTTGACGCTGTTGTCCCTTATTCCCAGGATGTTTTATGAATGTTGTCCTTTATTCCCCTGATGTTGTATGACAGTGTTTTCCTTTACTGCCATGATTTTGTATGACAATGTTGTCCCTTATTCCCATGATGTTGTCTGACAGATTTGACCCTTATTCCCATGGCGTTGTATTACAGCTGTGTCCTTTATTCCCAGGCTGTTGTATGACGGTTGCCCTTTAATCCCTTGATGTTCTATAACAGTGTTGTCCCTTATTCCCATGATGTTGTATGACAGAGTTGTCCCTTGTTACCATGATGTTGTATGACAGTGTGGTCGCTTACCCCCATGCTATCGTTTGACAGTGTTGTCCCTCATTCCCATGATGTATGACAGTGTTCTCCCTTATTCCCATGATGTTGTATGACAGTGTTCTCCCTTATTCCCATGATGTTGTATGACAGCGTTGGCACTTAAGACCATGATGTGGTATGACAGTGTTGTCCCTTACTCCCAGGATGTTGAATTACAGTGGTGCTGCTTATTTCCATGAGGATGTATGACAGTTGTGTCCCTTATTTCCATGATGTTGTTTGACAGTGTTGTTCCTTATTCCCAGGATGTTATCTGAATGTTGTCCTTTATTCCCATGATGTAGTATAACAATGTTGTCCCTTATTCCCCTGATTTGTATGACATTGGTGTCCCTTATTCCCATGATATTCTATGACAGTGTTGTCCCGTATTCCCATGATGTTCTATGACCGTGTTGTCCCTTATTCCCATGATGATGTCTGACAGATTTGACCCTTATTACCATGATGTTGTTAGAAAGTGTTGTCCCTTATTCCCAGGATGTTTTATGAAAGTTGTCCCTTGTTCCCATGATGTTGTATGGCAGTGTTGTCCCTTACTCCCATGATATCGTTTGACAGTTGTGTCCCTCATTCCCATGATATAGGATAGTGTTGTCACTTATTCCCATGATGCTGTATGCCAGTGTTGTCCCCTATTCCCATGATGTTGAATTACAGTGCTGTCCCTTATTCCCAGGATGTTTTCTGAATGTTGTCCCTTGTTACCATGATGTTGTATGACAGTGTCGTCGCTTACTCCCATGCTATCGTTTGACAGTGTTGTCCCTAAATCCCATGATGTTGTCTGATAGTGTTGTCCCTTATTCCCGTGATGTCATGTGACAGTGTCCTCCCTTACTCTCATGATGCTATTGTGACAGTGGTGTCGCTTATTCCCATGATGTTGTATGACAGTCTTTTCCCTTACTCCCATGATGTTGTATGACAGTGTTCTCCCTTACTCCCATGATTTTCTATGACAGTGTTGTCCCGTATTCCCATGATGTTGTATGACAGTGTTGTCCCTTATTCCCATGATGTTGTATGACAGTGTTGTCCCTTATTCCCATGATGTTGTATGACAGCGTTGGCACTTACGACCATGATTTGGTATGACAGTGGTGTCCTTTATTCCCATGATGTTGTTTGACAGTGGTGTCCCTTCCTCCCAGGATGTTTTATGAATGTTGTCCCTTATTCCCATGATGTTGTAAGAATGTTGTCCCTTATTCCCATGATGTTGTTTGACAGTGGTGTCCCTGATTCCCATGATGTTGTATGACAGTGGTGTCCCTTACTCCCAGGATGTTTTATGAATGTTGTCCCTTATTCCCATGATGTTGTATGAATGTTGTCCCTTATTCCCATGATGTTGTTTTACAGTGGTGTCCCTTACTCCCAGGATGTTTTATGAATGTTGTCCCGTATTCCCATGATGTTGTATGACAGTGTTGTCCCTTATTCCCATGATGTTGTATGACAGTGTTGACCCTATTCCCATGATGTTGTATGACAGTTGGTTCCCTTGCTCCCATGAATTGTATGACATTGGTGTCCCTTTTTCCCAGGATGTTGGCTGACTGTTGTCCCTTATTCCCATGATATTCTAAGACAGTGTTGTCCTGTATTCCTATGATGTTGTATGACAGTGTTGTCACGTACTCCCATGATATCGTTTGACAGTGTTGTCCCTCATTCCCATGATGTATGACAGTGTTGTCCCTTATTCCCATGATGTATGACAGTGTTGTTCCTTATTCCCATGATGTTGTATGACAGTGTTGTCCGTTATCCCCATGATGTTGTTTGACAGTGGTGTCCCTGATTCCCATGATGTTGTATGACAATGGTGTCCCTTACTCCCATGATGTTGTATAACAGGGTGTTTCTTATTTCCATGAGGTTTTATGAATGTTGTCCCTTATTCCCATTGTGTTCTTTGATAGTATTGTTCCTTCGTCCCATGATGTTGTATGACAGTGGTGTCTCTTATTCCCATGATGTTGTATGACAGTGTTGTCCCTTACTCCCATGATGTTTTTTGACCGTGTTGTCCCTTATTCCCATGATGTTGTATGACAGTGATGTCCCTTATTCCCAATTTGTTTTATGAATGTTGTCCTATATTCCCATGATGTTGATTGACCATGTTGTCCCTTATTCCCAGGATGTTGTATGACTGTTGTCCCTAATTCCCATGATTTTGTACGACAGTGTTGTCCGTTATTCTTATGATGTTGTATGACAGATTTGTCCCGTGTTGCCATGATGTTGTATGACAGTATTGTCCCGTACACCCATGATGTTCTATGACAGTGGTGTCCCTTATTACCATGATGTTGTATGACAGTGATGTCCCTTATTCCCAATTTGTTTTATGAATGTTGTCCTTTATTCCCATGATGTCGTATGACAGTGATGTCCCTTATTCCCGTGATGTTGATTGACCATGTTGTCCCTTATTCCCAGGGTGTTGTATGACTGTTGTCCCTTATTCCCATGATTTTGTACGACAGTGTTGTCCGTTATTCTTATGATGTTGTATGACAGATTTGTCCCTTATTTCCATGATGTTGTATGATAGTTCTGTCCCCCATTCCCATGATGTTGTATGACAGTGTTGTCGCTTACTTCCCATGATGTTGTTTGACAGTGTTGTCCCTTATTGCTATTATGTTGTATGACAGTGTTGTCCCTTACTCTCATGTTGTTGTATTACAGTTGTGTCTCTTAATTCCATGATGTTGTTTGACAGTGTTGTCCCTTATTGCTATTATGTTGTATGACAGTGTTGTCCCTTACTCTCATGTTGTTGTATTACAGTTGTGTCTCTTAATTCCATGATGTTGTTTGACGCTGTTGTCCCTTATTCCCAGGATGTTTTATGAATGTTGTCCTTTATTCCCATGGTGTTGTCTGATAGTGGTGTCCCTTTTTCCCCTGATGTTGTATGACAGTGTTTTCCCTTATTCCCATGATTTTGTATGACAGTGTTGTCCTTTATTCCCATGATGTTGTCTGACACATTTGTCCCTTGTTGCCATGATTTTGTATGACAGTGTTGTCCCTTATTCCCATTGTGTTCTATGACAGTGTTGTCCCTTACTCCCATGTTCGAGGACAGTGTTGTCCCTTATTCCCATGACGTTGTATGCATGTTTTGTCTCTTATTCCCATGATGTTGTCTGACAGATTTGTTCCTTGCTCCCATGATGTTGTTTGACACTGTTGTCCCTTGTTTTCATTGTGTTCTATGACAGTGGGGTCCCTTATTCCTCTGATGTTGTCTGACAGTCTTGTCCCTTATTCCCTGATGTTGTATGACAGTATTGTCGCTTACTACCCATGATGTTGTATGACAGTGGTGTCCCTTACTCTCATGTTGTTGTATTACAGTTGTGTCCCTTATTACCATGATGTTGTTTGACGCTGTTGTCCCTTATTCCCAGGATGTTTTATGAATGTTGTCCTTTATTCCCCTGATGTTGTATGACAGTGTTTTCCTTTACTGCCATGATTTTGTATGACAATGTTGTCCCTTATTCCCATGATGTTGTCTGACAGATTTGACCCTTATTCTCATGGCGTTGTATTACAGCTGTGTCCTTTATTCCCAGGCTGTTGTATGACGGTTGCCCTTTAATCCCTTGATGTTCTATAACAGTGTTGTCCCTTATTCCCATGATGTTGTATGACAGAGTTGTCCCTTGTTACCATGATGTTGTATGACAATGTGGTCGCTTACCCCCATGCTATCGTTTGACAGTGTTGTCCCTCATTCCCATGATGTATGACAGTGTTCTCCCTTATTCCCATGATGTTGTATGACAGTGTTCTCCCTTATTCCCATGATGTTGTATGACAGCGTTGGCACTTAAGACCATGATGTGGTATGACAGTGTTGTCCCTTACTCCCAGGATGTTGAATTACAGTGGTGCTGCTTATTTCCATGAGGATGTATGACAGTTGTGTCCCTTATTTCCATGATGTTGTTTGACAGTGTTGTTCCTTATTCCCAGGATGTTATCTGAATGTTGTCCTTTATTCCCATGATGTAGTATAACAATGTTGTCCCTTATTCCCCTGATTTGTATGACATTGGTGTCCCTTATTCCCATGATATTCTATGACAGTGTTGTCCCGTATTCCCATGATGTTCTAGGACAGTGTTGTCCCTTATTCCCATGATGTTGTCTGACAGATTTGACCCTTATTACCATGATGTTGTTAGAAAGTGTTGTCCCTTATTCCCAGGATGTTTTATGAAAGTTGTCCCTTGTTCCCATGATGTTGTATGGCAGTGTTGTCCCTTACTCCCATGATATCGTTTGACAGTTGTGTCCCTCATTCCCATGATATAGGATAGTGTTGTCACTTATTCCCATGATGCTGTATGCCAGTGTTGTCCCCTATTCCCATGATGTTGAATTACCGTGCTGTCCCTTATTCCCAGGATGTTTTCTGAATGTTGTCCCGTATTCCCATGATGTTGTATGACAGAGTTGTCCCTTGTTACCATGATGTTGTATGACAGTGTCGTCGCTTACTCCCATGCTATCGTTTGACAGTGTTGTCCCTAAATCCCATGATGTTGTCTGATAGTGTTGTCCCTTATTCCCGTGATGTCGTGTGACAGTGTCCTCCCTTACTCTCATGATGCTATTGTGACAGTGGTGTCGCTTATTCCCATGATGTTGTATGACAGTCTTTTCCCTTACTCCCATGATGTTGTATGACAGTGTTCTCCCTTACTCCCATGATTTTCTATGACAGTGTTGTCCCTTATTCCCATGATGTTGTATGACAGTGTTGTCCCTTATTCCCATGATGTTGTATGACAGCGTTGGCACTTACGACCATGATGTGGTATAACAGTGGTGTCCTTTATTCCCATGATGTTGTTTGACAGTGGTGTCCCTTCCTCCCAGGATGTTTTATGAATGTTGTCCCTTATTCCCATGATGTTGTAAGAATGTTGTCCCTTATTCCCATGATGTTGTTTGACAGTGGTGTCCCTGATTCCCATGATGTTGTATGACAGTGGTGTCCCTTACTCCCAGGATGTTTTATGAATGTTGTCCCTTATTCCCATGATGTTGTATGAATGTTGTCCCTTATTCCCATGATGTTGTTTTACAGTGGTGTCCCTGATTCCCATGATGTTGTATGACAGTGGTGTCCCTTACTCCCAGGATGTTTTATGAATGTTGTCGCTTACTTCCCATGATGTTGTATGACAGTGGTGTCCCTTATTGCCTTTATGTTGTCTGACTGTTGACCCTTATTACCATGATTTCGTCTGACAGTGTTGTCGCTTACTTTCCATGATGTTGTATGACAGTGGTGTCCCTTACTCTCATGTTGTTGTATTACAGTTGTGTCCCTTATTACCATGATGTTGTTTGACGCTGTTGTCCCTTATTCCCATGATGTTGTCTGATAGTGTTGTCCCTTATTCCCGTGATGTCATGTGACAGTGTCCTCCCTTACTCTCATGATGCTATTGTGACAGTGGTGTCGCTTATTCCCATGATGTTGTATGACAGTCTTTTCCCTTACTCCCATGATGTTGTATGACAGTGTTCTCCCTTACTCCCAGGCTGTTGTATGACGGTTGCCCTTTAATCCCTTGATGTTCTATGACAGTGTTGTCCCTTATTCCCATGATGTTGTATGAATGTTGTCCCTTATTCCCATGATGTTTTATGACAGAGTTGTCCCTTGTTACCATGATGTTGTATGACAGTGTTGTCCCTCACTCCCATGCTATCGTTTGACAGTGTTGTCCCTCATTCCCATGATGTATGACAGTGTTCTCCCTTATTCCCATGATGTTGTATGACAGCGTTGGCACTTAAGACCATGATGTGGTATGACAGTGGTGTCCCTTATTCCCATGATGTTGTATGACAGTGTTGTCCCTTACTCCCATGATGTTGTATGACAGTGTTTTCCCTTACTCCCATGATGTTGTATGACAGTGTTGTCCCTTATTCCCATGATGTTGTATGACAGCGTTGGCACTTATGACCATGATGTGGTATGACAGTGGTGTCCTTTATTCCCATGATGTTGTTTGACAGTGGTGTCCCTTACTCCCAGGATGTTTTATGAATGTTGTCCCTTATTCCCATGATGTTGTATGACAGTTGGTTCCCTTGCTCCCATGAATTGTATGACATTGGTGTCCCTTTTTCCCAGGATGTTGGCTGACTGTTGTCCCTTATTCCCATGATATTCTAAGACAGTGTTGTCCTGTATTCCCATGATGTATGACAGTGTTGTCCCTCATTCCCATGATGTATGACAGTGTTGTTCCTTATTCCCATGATGTTGTATGACAGTGTTGTCCTTTCTCCCCATGATGTTGTTTGACAGTGGTGTCCCTGATTCCCATGATGTTGTATGACAGTGTTGTCCGTTATCCCCATGATGTTGTTTGACAGTGGTGTCCCTGATTCCCATGATGTTGTATGACAATGGTGTCCCTTACTCCCATGATGTTGTATAACAGGGTGTTTCTTATTTCCATGAGGTTTTATGAATGTTGTCCCTTATTCCCATTGTGTTCTTTGATAGTATTGTTCCTTCGTCCCATGATGTTGTATGACAGTGGTGTCTCTTATTCCCATGATGTTGTATGACAGTGTTGTCCCTTACTCCCATGATGTTTTTTGACCGTGTTGTCCCTTATTCCCATGATGTTGTATGACAGTGATGTCCCTTATTCCCAATTTGTTTTATGAATGTTGTCCTATATTCCCATGATGTTGATTGACCATGTTGTCCCTTATTCCCAGGATGTTGTATGACTGTTGTCCCTAATTCCCATGATTTTGTACGACAGTGTTGTCCGTTATTCTTATGATGTTGTATGACAGATTTGTCCCGTGTTGCCATGATGTTGTATGACAGTATTGTCCCGTACACCCATGATGTTCTATGACAGTGTTGTCCCTTATTCCCATTGCGTTCTAAGACAGTGTTGTCCCTTATTCCCATGATGTTGTATGACAGTGTTGCCCCCTATTCCCATGATGTTGAATGACAGTGGTGCCCCTTATTTCCATGATGTTGTATGATAGTTTTGTCCCGTATTCCCATGATGTTGTTTGACAGTGCATGATGCTTTATGACAGTGGTGTCCCTTATTCCTCTGATGTTGTCTGACAGTCTTGTCCCTTATTCCCTGATGTTGTATGACAGTATTGTCGCTTACTACCCATGATGTTGTATGACAGTGGTGTCCCTTACTCTCATGTTGTTGTATTACAGTTGTGTCCCTTATTACCATGATGTTGTTTGACGCTGTTGTCCCTTATTCCCAGGATGTTTTATGAATGTTGTCCTTTATTCCCCTGATGTTGTATGACAGTGTTTTCCTTTACTGCCATGATTTTGTATGACAATGTTGTCCCTTATTCCCATGATGTTGTCTGACAGATTTGACCCTTATTCTCATGGCGTTGTATTACAGCTGTGTCCTTTATTCCCAGGCTGTTGTATGACGGTTGCCCTTTAATCCCTTGATGTTCTATAACAGTGTTGTCCCTTATTCCCATGATGTTGTATGACAGAGTTGTCCCTTGTTACCATGATGTTGTATGACAATGTGGTCGCTTACCCCCATGCTATCGTTTGACAGTGTTGTCCCTCATTCCCATGATGTATGACAGTGTTCTCCCTTATTCCCATGATGTTGTATGACAGTGTTCTCCCTTATTCCCATGATGTTGTATGACAGCGTTGGCACTTAAGACCATGATGTGGTATGACAGTGTTGTCCCTTACTCCCAGGATGTTGAATTACAGTGGTGCTGCTTATTTCCATGAGGATGTATGACAGTTGTGTCCCTTATTTCCATGATGTTGTTTGACAGTGTTGTTCCTTATTCCCAGGATGTTATCTGAATGTTGTCCTTTATTCCCATGATGTAGTATAACAATGTTGTCCCTTATTCCCCTGATTTGTATGACATTGGTGTCCCTTATTCCCATGATATTCTATGACAGTGTTGTCCCGTATTCCCATGATGTTCTAGGACAGTGTTGTCCCTTATTCCCATGATGTTGTCTGACAGATTTGACCCTTATTACCATGATGTTGTTAGAAAGTGTTGTCCCTTATTCCCAGGATGTTTTATGAAAGTTGTCCCTTGTTCCCATGATGTTGTATGGCAGTGTTGTCCCTTACTCCCATGATATCGTTTGACAGTTGTGTCCCTCATTCCCATGATATAGGATAGTGTTGTCACTTATTCCCATGATGCTGTATGCCAGTGTTGTCCCCTATTCCCATGATGTTGAATTACCGTGCTGTCCCTTATTCCCAGGATGTTTTCTGAATGTTGTCCCGTATTCCCATGATGTTGTATGACAGAGTTGTCCCTTGTTACCATGATGTTGTATGACAGTGTCGTCGCTTACTCCCATGCTATCGTTTGACAGTGTTGTCCCTAAATCCCATGATGTTGTCTGATAGTGTTGTCCCTTATTCCCGTGATGTCGTGTGACAGTGTCCTCCCTTACTCTCATGATGCTATTGTGACAGTGGTGTCGCTTATTCCCATGATGTTGTATGACAGTCTTTTCCCTTACTCCCATGATGTTGTATGACAGTGTTCTCCCTTACTCCCATGATTTTCTATGACAGTGTTGTCCCTTATTCCCATGATGTTGTATGACAGTGTTGTCCCTTATTCCCATGATGTTGTATGACAGCGTTGGCACTTACGACCATGATGTGGTATAACAGTGGTGTCCTTTATTCCCATGATGTTGTTTGACAGTGGTGTCCCTTCCTCCCAGGATGTTTTATGAATGTTGTCCCTTATTCCCATGATGTTGTAAGAATGTTGTCCCTTATTCCCATGATGTTGTTTGACAGTGGTGTCCCTGATTCCCATGATGTTGTATGACAGTGGTGTCCCTTACTCCCAGGATGTTTTATGAATGTTGTCCCTTATTCCCATGATGTTGTATGAATGTTGTCCCTTATTCCCATGATGTTGTTTTACAGTGGTGTCCCTGATTCCCATGATGTTGTATGACAGTGGTGTCCCTTACTCCCAGGATGTTTTATGAATGTTGTCGCTTACTTCCCATGATGTTGTATGACAGTGGTGTCCCTGATTCCCATGATGTTGTATGACAGTGGTGTCCCTTACTCCCAGGATGTTTTATGAATGTTGTCCCTTATTCCCATGATGTTGTATGAATGTTGTCCCTTATTCCCATGATGTTGTTTTACAGTGGTGTCCCTGATTCCCATGATGTTGTATGACAGTGGTGTCCCTTACTCCCAGGATGTTTTATGAATGTTGTCGCTTACTTCCCATGATGTTGTATGACAGTGGTGTCCCTTATTGCCTTTATGTTGTCTGACTGTTGACCCTTATTACCATGATTTCGTCTGACAGTGTTGTCGCTTACTTTCCATGATGTTGTATGACAGTGGTGTCCCTTACTCTCATGTTGTTGTATTACAGTTGTGTCCCTTATTACCATGATGTTGTTTGACGCTGTTGTCCCTTATTCCCATGATGTTGTCTGATAGTGTTGTCCCTTATTCCCGTGATGTCATGTGACAGTGTCCTCCCTTACTCTCATGATGCTATTGTGACAGTGGTGTCGCTTATTCCCATGATGTTGTATGACAGTCTTTTCCCTTACTCCCATGATGTTGTATGACAGTGTTCTCCCTTACTCCCAGGCTGTTGTATGACGGTTGCCCTTTAATCCCTTGATGTTCTATGACAGTGTTGTCCCTTATTCCCATGATGTTGTATGAATGTTGTCCCTTATTCCCATGATGTTTTATGACAGAGTTGTCCCTTGTTACCATGATGTTGTATGACAGTGTTGTCCCTCACTCCCATGCTATCGTTTGACAGTGTTGTCCCTCATTCCCATGATGTATGACAGTGTTCTCCCTTATTCCCATGATGTTGTATGACAGCGTTGGCACTTAAGACCATGATGTGGTATGACAGTGGTGTCCCTTATTCCCATGATGTTGTATGACAGTGTTGTCCCTTACTCCCATGATGTTGTATGACAGTGTTTTCCCTTACTCCCATGATGTTGTATGACAGTGTTGTCCCTTATTCCCATGATGTTGTATGACAGCGTTGGCACTTATGACCATGATGTGGTATGACAGTGGTGTCCTTTATTCCCATGATGTTGTTTGACAGTGGTGTCCCTTACTCCCAGGATGTTTTATGAATGTTGTCCCTTATTCCCATGATGTTGTATGACAGTTGGTTCCCTTGCTCCCATGAATTGTATGACATTGGTGTCCCTTTTTCCCAGGATGTTGGCTGACTGTTGTCCCTTATTCCCATGATATTCTAAGACAGTGTTGTCCTGTATTCCCATGATGTATGACAGTGTTGTCCCTCATTCCCATGATGTATGACAGTGTTGTTCCTTATTCCCATGATGTTGTATGACAGTGTTGTCCTTTCTCCCCATGATGTTGTTTGACAGTGGTGTCCCTGATTCCCATGATGTTGTATGACAGTGGTGTCCCTTATTCCCATTGTGTTCTATGATAGTATTGTTCCTTCGTCCCATGATATTGTATGACAGTGGTGTCCCTTATTCCCAGGATGTTTTATGACAATGGTGTCCCCTATTTCCATCATGTTGTATGACAGTGTTGTCGCTTACTTCCCATGATGTTGTATGACAGTGGTGTCCATTACTCTTATGCTGTTGTATTACAGTTGTGTCCCTTATTACCATGATGTTGTATGACAGTGATGTCCCTTATTCCCAATTTGTTTTATGAATGTTGTCCTTTATTCCCATGATGTCGTATGACAGTGATGTCCCTTATTCCCGTGATGTTGATTGACCATGTTGTCCCTTATTCCCAGGGTGTTGTATGACTGTTGTCCCTTATTCCCATGATTTTGTACGACAGTGTTGTCCGTTATTCTTATGATGTTGTATGACAGATTTGTCCCTTATTTCCATGATGTTGTATGATAGTTCTGTCCCCCATTCCCATGATGTTGTATGACAGTGTTGTCGCTTACTTCCCATGATGTTGTTTGACAGTGTTGTCCCTTATTGCTATTATGTTGTATGACAGTGTTGTCCCTTACTCTCATGTTGTTGTATTACAGTTGTGTCTCTTAATTCCATGATGTTGTTTGACAGTGTTGTCCCTTATTGCTATTATGTTGTATGACAGTGTTGTCCCTTACTCTCATGTTGTTGTATTACAGTTGTGTCTCTTAATTCCATGATGTTGTTTGACGCTGTTGTCCCTTATTCCCAGGATGTTTTATGAATGTTGTCCTTTATTCCCATGGTGTTGTCTGATAGTGGTGTCCCTTTTTCCCCTGATGTTGTATGACAGTGTTTTCCCTTATTCCCATGATTTTGTATGACAGTGTTGTCCTTTATTCCCATGATGTTGTCTGACACATTTGTCCCTTGTTGCCATGATTTTGTATGACAGTGTTGTCCCTTATTCCCATTGTGTTCTATGACAGTGTTGTCCCTTACTCCCATGTTCGAGGACAGTGTTGTCCCTTATTCCCATGACGTTGTATGCATGTTTTGTCTCTTATTCCCATGATGTTGTCTGACAGATTTGTTCCTTGCTCCCATGATGTTGTTTGACACTGTTGTCCCTTGTTTTCATTGTGTTCTATGACAGTGGGGTCCCTTATTCCTCTGATGTTGTCTGACAGTCTTGTCCCTTATTCCCTGATGTTGTATGACAGTATTGTCGCTTACTACCCATGATGTTGTATGACAGTGGTGTCCCTTACTCTCATGTTGTTGTATTACAGTTGTGTCCCTTATTACCATGATGTTGTTTGACGCTGTTGTCCCTTATTCCCAGGATGTTTTATGAATGTTGTCCTTTATTCCCCTGATGTTGTATGACAGTGTTTTCCTTTACTGCCATGATTTTGTATGACAATGTTGTCCCTTATTCCCATGATGTTGTCTGACAGATTTGACCCTTATTCTCATGGCGTTGTATTACAGCTGTGTCCTTTATTCCCAGGCTGTTGTATGACGGTTGCCCTTTAATCCCTTGATGTTCTATAACAGTGTTGTCCCTTATTCCCATGATGTTGTATGACAGAGTTGTCCCTTGTTACCATGATGTTGTATGACAATGTGGTCGCTTACCCCCATGCTATCGTTTGACAGTGTTGTCCCTCATTCCCATGATGTATGACAGTGTTCTCCCTTATTCCCATGATGTTGTATGACAGTGTTCTCCCTTATTCCCATGATGTTGTATGACAGCGTTGGCACTTAAGACCATGATGTGGTATGACAGTGTTGTCCCTTACTCCCAGGATGTTGAATTACAGTGGTGCTGCTTATTTCCATGAGGATGTATGACAGTTGTGTCCCTTATTTCCATGATGTTGTTTGACAGTGTTGTTCCTTATTCCCAGGATGTTATCTGAATGTTGTCCTTTATTCCCATGATGTAGTATAACAATGTTGTCCCTTATTCCCCTGATTTGTATGACATTGGTGTCCCTTATTCCCATGATATTCTATGACAGTGTTGTCCCGTATTCCCATGATGTTCTAGGACAGTGTTGTCCCTTATTCCCATGATGTTGTCTGACAGATTTGACCCTTATTACCATGATGTTGTTAGAAAGTGTTGTCCCTTATTCCCAGGATGTTTTATGAAAGTTGTCCCTTGTTCCCATGATGTTGTATGGCAGTGTTGTCCCTTACTCCCATGATATCGTTTGACAGTTGTGTCCCTCATTCCCATGATATAGGATAGTGTTGTCACTTATTCCCATGATGCTGTATGCCAGTGTTGTCCCCTATTCCCATGATGTTGAATTACCGTGCTGTCCCTTATTCCCAGGATGTTTTCTGAATGTTGTCCCGTATTCCCATGATGTTGTATGACAGAGTTGTCCCTTGTTACCATGATGTTGTATGACAGTGTCGTCGCTTACTCCCATGCTATCGTTTGACAGTGTTGTCCCTAAATCCCATGATGTTGTCTGATAGTGTTGTCCCTTATTCCCGTGATGTCGTGTGACAGTGTCCTCCCTTACTCTCATGATGCTATTGTGACAGTGGTGTCGCTTATTCCCATGATGTTGTATGACAGTCTTTTCCCTTACTCCCATGATGTTGTATGACAGTGTTCTCCCTTACTCCCATGATTTTCTATGACAGTGTTGTCCCTTATTCCCATGATGTTGTATGACAGTGTTGTCCCTTATTCCCATGATGTTGTATGACAGCGTTGGCACTTACGACCATGATGTGGTATAACAGTGGTGTCCTTTATTCCCATGATGTTGTTTGACAGTGGTGTCCCTTCCTCCCAGGATGTTTTATGAATGTTGTCCCTTATTCCCATGATGTTGTAAGAATGTTGTCCCTTATTCCCATGATGTTGTTTGACAGTGGTGTCCCTGATTCCCATGATGTTGTATGACAGTGGTGTCCCTTACTCCCAGGATGTTTTATGAATGTTGTCCCTTATTCCCATGATGTTGTATGAATGTTGTCCCTTATTCCCATGATGTTGTTTTACAGTGGTGTCCCTGATTCCCATGATGTTGTATGACAGTGGTGTCCCTTACTCCCAGGATGTTTTATGAATGTTGTCGCTTACTTCCCATGATGTTGTATGACAGTGGTGTCCCTTATTGCCTTTATGTTGTCTGACTGTTGACCCTTATTACCATGATTTCGTCTGACAGTGTTGTCGCTTACTTTCCATGATGTTGTATGACAGTGGTGTCCCTTACTCTCATGTTGTTGTATTACAGTTGTGTCCCTTATTACCATGATGTTGTTTGACGCTGTTGTCCCTTATTCCCATGATGTTGTCTGATAGTGTTGTCCCTTATTCCCGTGATGTCATGTGACAGTGTCCTCCCTTACTCTCATGATGCTATTGTGACAGTGGTGTCGCTTATTCCCATGATGTTGTATGACAGTCTTTTCCCTTACTCCCATGATGTTGTATGACAGTGTTCTCCCTTACTCCCAGGCTGTTGTATGACGGTTGCCCTTTAATCCCTTGATGTTCTATGACAGTGTTGTCCCTTATTCCCATGATGTTGTATGAATGTTGTCCCTTATTCCCATGATGTTTTATGACAGAGTTGTCCCTTGTTACCATGATGTTGTATGACAGTGTTGTCCCTCACTCCCATGCTATCGTTTGACAGTGTTGTCCCTCATTCCCATGATGTATGACAGTGTTCTCCCTTATTCCCATGATGTTGTATGACAGCGTTGGCACTTAAGACCATGATGTGGTATGACAGTGGTGTCCCTTATTCCCATGATGTTGTATGACAGTGTTGTCCCTTACTCCCATGATGTTGTATGACAGTGTTTTCCCTTACTCCCATGATGTTGTATGACAGTGTTGTCCCTTATTCCCATGATGTTGTATGACAGCGTTGGCACTTATGACCATGATGTGGTATGACAGTGGTGTCCTTTATTCCCATGATGTTGTTTGACAGTGGTGTCCCTTACTCCCAGGATGTTTTATGAATGTTGTCCCTTATTCCCATGATGTTGTATGACAGTTGGTTCCCTTGCTCCCATGAATTGTATGACATTGGTGTCCCTTTTTCCCAGGATGTTGGCTGACTGTTGTCCCTTATTCCCATGATATTCTAAGACAGTGTTGTCCTGTATTCCCATGATGTATGACAGTGTTGTCCCTCATTCCCATGATGTATGACAGTGTTGTTCCTTATTCCCATGATGTTGTATGACAGTGTTGTCCTTTCTCCCCATGATGTTGTTTGACAGTGGTGTCCCTGATTCCCATGATGTTGTATGACAGTGGTGTCCCTTATTCCCATTGTGTTCTATGATAGTATTGTTCCTTCGTCCCATGATATTGTATGACAGTGGTGTCCCTTATTCCCAGGATGTTTTATGACAATGGTGTCCCCTATTTCCATCATGTTGTATGACAGTGTTGTCGCTTACTTCCCATGATGTTGTATGACAGTGGTGTCCATTACTCTTATGCTGTTGTATTACAGTTGTGTCCCTTATTACCATGATGTTGTATGACAGTGATGTCCCTTATTCCCAATTTGTTTTATGAATGTTGTCCTTTATTCCCATGATGTCGTATGACAGTGATGTCCCTTATTCCCGTGATGTTGATTGACCATGTTGTCCCTTATTCCCAGGGTGTTGTATGACTGTTGTCCCTTATTCCCATGATTTTGTACGACAGTGTTGTCCGTTATTCTTATGATGTTGTATGACAGATTTGTCCCTTATTTCCATGATGTTGTATGATAGTTCTGTCCCCCATTCCCATGATGTTGTATGACAGTGTTGTCGCTTACTTCCCATGATGTTGTTTGACAGTGTTGTCCCTTATTGCTATTATGTTGTATGACAGTGTTGTCCCTTACTCTCATGTTGTTGTATTACAGTTGTGTCTCTTAATTCCATGATGTTGTTTGACAGTGTTGTCCCTTATTGCTATTATGTTGTATGACAGTGTTGTCCCTTACTCTCATGTTGTTGTATTACAGTTGTGTCTCTTAATTCCATGATGTTGTTTGACGCTGTTGTCCCTTATTCCCAGGATGTTTTATGAATGTTGTCCTTTATTCCCATGGTGTTGTCTGATAGTGGTGTCCCTTTTTCCCCTGATGTTGTATGACAGTGTTTTCCCTTATTCCCATGATTTTGTATGACAGTGTTGTCCTTTATTCCCATGATGTTGTCTGACACATTTGTCCCTTGTTGCCATGATTTTGTATGACAGTGTTGTCCCTTATTCCCATTGTGTTCTATGACAGTGTTGTCCCTTACTCCCATGTTCGAGGACAGTGTTGTCCCTTATTCCCATGACGTTGTATGCATGTTTTGTCTCTTATTCCCATGATGTTGTCTGACAGATTTGTTCCTTGCTCCCATGATGTTGTTTGACACTGTTGTCCCTTGTTTTCATTGTGTTCTATGACAGTGGGGTCCCTTATTCCTCTGATGTTGTCTGACAGTCTTGTCCCTTATTCCCTGATGTTGTATGACAGTGTTGTCGCTTACTTCCCATGATGTTGTCTGACAGTGGTGTCCCTTATTGCCATTATGTTGTCTGACTGTTGACCCTTATTCCCATGATGTTGTCTGACAGTGTTGTCGCTTACTTCCCATGATGTTGTCTGACAGTGGTGTCCCTTATTGCCATTATGTTGTATGACAATGTTGCCCCTTATTCCCATGATGTTGTCTGACAGTGGTGTCCCTTACTCTCATGTTGTTGTATTACAGTTGTGTCCCTTATTACCATGATGTTGTTTGACGCTGTTGTCCCTTATTCCCATGATGTTGTCTAATAGTGGTGTACCTTATTCCCCTGATGTTGTATGACAGTGTTTTCCCTTACTGCCATGATTTTGTATGACAATGTTGTCCCTTATTCCCATGATGTTGTCTGACAGATTTGACCCTTATTCCCATGGCGTTGTATTACAGCTGTGTCCTTTATTCCCAGGCTGTTGTATGACGGTTGCCCTTTAATCCCTTGATGTTCTATGACAGTGTTGTCCCTTATTCCCATGATGTTGTATGAATGTTGTCCCTTATTCCCATGATGTTTTATGACAGAGTTGTCCCTTGTTACCATGATGTTGTATGACAGTGTGGTCGCTTACTCCCATGCTATCGTTTGACAGTGTTGTCCCTCATTCCCATGATGTATGACAGTGTTCTCCCTTATTCCCATGATGTTGTATGACAGCGTTGGCACTTAAGACCATGATGTGGTATGACAGTGGTGTCCCTTATTCCCATGATGTTGTATGACAGTGTTGTCCCTTACTCCCAGGATGTTGAATTACAGTGGTGCTGCTTATTTCCATGAGGATGTAGGACAGTTGTGTCCCTTATTTCCATGATGTTGTTTGACAGTGTTGTTCCTTATTCCCAGGATGTTATCTGAATGTTGTCCTTTATTCCCATGATGTAGTATGACAATGTTGTCCCTTATTCCCCTGATTTGTATGACATTGGTGTCCCTTATTCCCATGATATTCTATGACAGTGTTGTCCCGTATTCCCATGATGTTGTATGAAAGTGTTGTCCCTTACTCCCATGATGTTATATTACAGTTGTGTCCCTTATTACCATGATGTTGTTTGACATTGTTGTCCCTTATTCCCAGGATGTTTTATGAATGTTGTCCCTTATTCCCAGGATGTCGTGTGACAGTGTTGACCCTTAATCGGATGATGTTGTATGATAGTTTTGTTCCTTATTCCCATTATGTTGTCTGACAGTGTTGTTCCTTCCTCCCATGATGTTGTATTACATTTGTGTTCGTTATTCCCATGATGTTGTATGACAGTGTTGTCCCTTATTCCCATGATGTTCTTTGACAGTGTTGTCCCTTATTCCCATGATGTTGTATGACAGCGTTGGCACTTACGACCATGATGTGGTATGACAGTGGTGTCCTTTATTCCCATGATGTTGTTTGACAGTGTTGGCACTTACGACCATGATGTGGTATGACAGTGGTGTCCCTGATTCCCATTATGTTGTTTGACAGTGGTGCCGCTTATTCCCATGATGTTGTATGACAGTTGGTTCCCTTGCTCCCATGAATTGTATGACATTGGTGTCCCTTTTTCCCAGGATGTTGTCTGACTGTTGTCCCTTATTCCCATGATATTCTAAGACAGTCTTGTCCTGTATTCCTATGATGTTGTATGACAGTGTTGTCACGTACTCCCATGATATTGTTTGACAGTGTTGTCCCTCATTCCCATGATGTTGTATGACAGTGTTGTCCTTTATCCCCATGATATTGTGTGAAAGTGGTGTCCCTTATTCCAAGAATGACATGTGACAGGGTTGTCCCTTATTCCCATGATGTCGTATGACAGTGTCCTCCCTTACTCTCATGATGCTGTACGACAGTGGTGCCCCTTATTCCCATGATGTTGTTTGACAATGGTGTCCCTTACTCCCAGGATGTTTTATGAATGTTCACCCTTATTCCCATGATTTTGTATGAATGTTGTCCCTTATTCCCATGATGTTGTATGACAGCGTTGGCACTTACGACCATGATGTGGTATGACAGTGGTGTCCTTTATTCTCATTGTGTTCTATGACAGTGTTGTCCCTTACTCCCATGGTGTTGTTTCACGGTGGTGTCCCTTATTCCCATGATGTTGTATGACAGTGATGTCCCTTATTCCCATGATGTTTTATGAATGTTGACCCTTATTCCCATGATGTTGAATGACAGTGTTGTCCCTTTTTCCCATGATGTTGTACGACAGTGTTGTCCCATGTTCCCATTATGTTGTTTGACAGTGTTGTCCCTTACTCCCATGATGTTGCATTGCAGTTGTGTGCCTTATTACCATGATGTTGTTTCACAGTGTTGTCCCTTATTCCCAGGATGTTTATGAATGTTGTCCCTTATTCCCCTGATTTTGTATGACAATGTTGACCCTTACGCCCATGATGTTGTATGACGGTGTTTTCACTTACTGCCATGATATTGCGTGACAGTGGTATCCCTTATTCCCATGATGTTTTATGAACGTTATCCCATGCTCCCATGATGTTGCACTACAGTTGCGTCCATTATTACCATGATGTTGTTTGACAGCGTTGTCCCTTACTCCCATTGTGTTGCATGACGGTGTTGTTCCTTATTCCCATGATCTTGTATGACCGTGTTCCCAATGACTCTCATGATGTTGTATGATAGTGTTGTCCCTGACTCCCATGATACCGTTTGACAGTGTTGCATGACAGCGGTGTCCCTTATTCCCATTATGTTGTCTGACAGTGTTGTCCGTTAACATCATGATGTTGTATGACAGTGGTGCCCCTTGTTTCCATGATGTTGTATGACAGTGTTGTCTCTTACTCGCATGATATCATTTGACAGTGTTGTCCCTTATTCCCATGATGTTGTATGACAGTGTTGTCCCTTATTCCCATGGCGTTGTATTACAGCTGTGTCCTTTATTCCCAGGCTGTTGTATGACGGTTGCCCTTTAATCCCTTGATGTTCTATGACAGTGTTGTCCCTTATTCCCATGATGTTGTATGAATGTTGTCCCTTATTCCCATGATGTTTTATGACAGAGTTGTCCCTTGTTACCATGATGTTGTATGACAGTGTGGTCGCTTACTCCCATGCTATCGTTTGACAGTGTTGTCCCTCATTCCCATGATGTATGACAGTGTTCTCCCTTATTCCCATGATGTTGTATGACAGCGTTGGCACTTAAGACCATGATGTGGTATGACAGTGGTGTCCCTTATTCCCATGATGTTGTATGACAGTGTTGTCCCTTACTCCCAGGATGTTGAATTACAGTGGTGCTGCTTATTTCCATGAGGATGTAGGACAGTTGTGTCCCTTATTTCCATGATGTTGTTTGACAGTGTTGTTCCTTATTCCCAGGATGTTATCTGAATGTTGTCCTTTATTCCCATGATGTAGTATGACAATGTTGTCCCTTATTCCCCTGATTTGTATGACATTGGTGTCCCTTATTCCCATGATATTCTATGACAGTGTTGTCCCGTATTCCCATGATGTTGTATGAAAGTGTTGTCCCTTACTCCCATGATGTTATATTACAGTTGTGTCCCTTATTACCATGATGTTGTTTGACATTGTTGTCCCTTATTCCCAGGATGTTTTATGAATGTTGTCCCTTATTCCCAGGATGTCGTGTGACAGTGTTGACCCTTAATCGGATGATGTTGTATGATAGTTTTGTTCCTTATTCCCATTATGTTGTCTGACAGTGTTGTTCCTTCCTCCCATGATGTTGTATTACATTTGTGTTCGTTATTCCCATGATGTTGTATGACAGTGTTGTCCCTTATTCCCATGATGTTCTTTGACAGTGTTGTCCCTTATTCCCATGATGTTGTATGACAGCGTTGGCACTTACGACCATGATGTGGTATGACAGTGGTGTCCTTTATTCCCATGATGTTGTTTGACAGTGTTGGCACTTACGACCATGATGTGGTATGACAGTGGTGTCCCTGATTCCCATTATGTTGTTTGACAGTGGTGCCGCTTATTCCCATGATGTTGTATGACAGTTGGTTCCCTTGCTCCCATGAATTGTATGACATTGGTGTCCCTTTTTCCCAGGATGTTGTCTGACTGTTGTCCCTTATTCCCATGATATTCTAAGACAGTCTTGTCCTGTATTCCTATGATGTTGTATGACAGTGTTGTCACGTACTCCCATGATATTGTTTGACAGTGTTGTCCCTCATTCCCATGATGTTGTATGACAGTGTTGTCCTTTATCCCCATGATATTGTGTGAAAGTGGTGTCCCTTATTCCAAGAATGACATGTGACAGGGTTGTCCCTTATTCCCATGATGTCGTATGACAGTGTCCTCCCTTACTCTCATGATGCTGTACGACAGTGGTGCCCCTTATTCCCATGATGTTGTTTGACAATGGTGTCCCTTACTCCCAGGATGTTTTATGAATGTTCACCCTTATTCCCATGATTTTGTATGAATGTTGTCCCTTATTCCCATGATGTTGTATGACAGCGTTGGCACTTACGACCATGATGTGGTATGACAGTGGTGTCCTTTATTCTCATTGTGTTCTATGACAGTGTTGTCCCTTACTCCCATGGTGTTGTTTCACGGTGGTGTCCCTTATTCCCATGATGTTGTATGACAGTGATGTCCCTTATTCCCATGATGTTTTATGAATGTTGACCCTTATTCCCATGATGTTGAATGACAGTGTTGTCCCTTTTTCCCATGATGTTGTACGACAGTGTTGTCCCATGTTCCCATTATGTTGTTTGACAGTGTTGTCCCTTACTCCCATGATGTTGCATTGCAGTTGTGTGCCTTATTACCATGATGTTGTTTCACAGTGTTGTCCCTTATTCCCAGGATGTTTATGAATGTTGTCCCTTATTCCCCTGATTTTGTATGACAATGTTGACCCTTACGCCCATGATGTTGTATGACGGTGTTTTCACTTACTGCCATGATATTGCGTGACAGTGGTATCCCTTATTCCCATGATGTTTTATGAACGTTATCCCATGCTCCCATGATGTTGCACTACAGTTGCGTCCATTATTACCATGATGTTGTTTGACAGCGTTGTCCCTTACTCCCATTGTGTTGCATGACGGTGTTGTTCCTTATTCCCATGATCTTGTATGACCGTGTTCCCAATGACTCTCATGATGTTGTATGATAGTGTTGTCCCTGACTCCCATGATACCGTTTGACAGTGTTGCATGACAGCGGTGTCCCTTATTCCCATTATGTTGTCTGACAGTGTTGTCCGTTAACATCATGATGTTGTATGACAGTGGTGCCCCTTGTTTCCATGATGTTGTATGACAGTGTTGTCTCTTACTCGCATGATATCATTTGACAGTGTTGTCCCTTATTCCCATGATGTTGTATGACAGTGTTGTCCCTTATTCCCATGATGTTGAATGACAGTGTTGTCCCTTATTCCCATGATGTTGTACTACAGTGTTGCCCCTTATTCTCATTGTGTTCTATGACAGTGTTGTCCCTTACCACCATGATATCATTTTACAGAGTTGTCCCTCATTCCCAGGATGTTATCTGAATGTTGTCCTTTATTCCCATGATGTAGTATGACAATGTTGTCCCTTATTCCCCGATTTGTATGACATTGGTGTCCCTTATTCCCATGATATTCTATGACAGTGTTGTCCCTTACTCCAATGATGTTGTATGACAGTGTTGTCCCTTATTCTCATTGTGTTCTATGACAGTGTTGTCCCTTACCACCATGATATCATTTTACAGATTTGTCCCTCATTCCCATGATGAATGACACTGTTGCCCTTTATTCTCATTGTGTTCTATGACAGTGTTGTCCCTTACTCCCCAGATGTTGTATGACAGTGGTATCTCTTATTCCCATGATGTTGTATGACTGTTGACCCTTATTCCCATGATGTTGTATGACAGTGGTGTCCCTTATTCCCATGATGTTGCTTGACAGTGTTCTCCCTTTTCCCCATGATGTTGTCTGGCAGTGGTGTCCCTTATTCCCATGATGTTGCTTGACAGTGTTGACATTTACTCCCATGATATCATTTGGCAGTGTTGTGCCTCATTCCCATGATGTATGACAGTGTTGTCCCTTTTTCCCATGATGCTGTATGACAGTGTTGTGCCTTATTCCCATGATCTTGTTTGACAGCTTAGTCCCTTATTCCCATGAGGTTGTATGACAGTGTTGTCCCTTTTTCCCATGATGCTGCATGACAGTGTTGTGCCTTATTCCCATGATCTTGTTTGACAGCTTAGTCCCTTATTCCCATGATGTTATATGACAGTGTTGTCCCTTATTCCCATGATGTTGTATAACAGTGGTGTGCCTTATTCCGAAAATATTGTTTGGCAGTGTTGTCCCTTACTGCCGTGTTGTTGTATGACAGTTGTGCCCTTATTCCCCTGAGGTGGTATGACAGTGTTGTCGCTTACTCCCTTGATATTGTATGAAAGTGGTGTCCCTTATTCCCGTGGTGTTGTATGACGTTGATGTCCCTTATTCCCATGATGTTGTTTGACAGTGGTGTCCCTTATTCCCACGATGATGTATGACAGTGTTGTCGTTTATTCTCATGATGTTGTTTGACAGTGTTGTCCCTTATTCCCATGATGTTGTTTGACAGTGTTGTCCCTTGTTCCCATGATGTTGTATGAGAGTGTTGTCCCTTGCGCCCATGATGTTGTATGACAGTGTTGTCCCTCATTCCCATGATGTATGATACTGTTGTCCCTTATTCCCATGATGTTGTATGACATTGATGTCCCTTATTTCCATTATGTTGTTTGACAGTGGTGTCCCCTATTCCCATGATGTTGTATGACAGTATTGTCGCTTACTCGCATGATATTGTATGAAAGTGGTGTCCCTTATTCCCTTGATGTTGTATGACATTGATGTCCCTTATTTCCATGATGTTGTTTGACAGTGGTGTCCCCTATTCCCATGATGTTGTATGACAGTGTTGTTCCTTACTCCAATGATGTTGTATGAGAGTGTTGTCCCTTGCGCCCATGATGTTGTATGACAGTGTTGTCCCTCATTCCCATGATGTATGATACTGTTGTCCCTTATTCCCATGATGTTGTATGACACTGTTGTCTCTGAATCCCAGGATGTTGTATGACAGTGGTGTGCCTTATTCCCAGCAAGTTGTATGACAGTGTTCTCGCTTACTCTCATGATGTTGTTTGACAGTGTTGTCCCTTATTCCCATGATGTTGTTTGACAGTGGTGTCCCTTATTCCCATGATGTTGTTTGACAGTGGTGTCCCTTATTCCCATGATATTGTATAACAGAGCTGTCGCTTATTCCCTTGATGTTGTGTGACAGTGGTGTCCCTTATTCCCATGATGTTGTTTGACAGTGGTGTCCCCGATTCCCATGATGTTGTATGACAGTGTTGTTCCTTACTCCAATGATGTTGTATGACAGTGTTGTCCCTTGCGCCCATGATGTTGTTTGACAGTGGTGTCCCCGATTCCCATGATGTTGTATGACAGTGTTGTTCCTTACTCCAATGATGTTGTATGACAGTGTTGTCCCTTGCGCCCATGATGTTGTATGACAGTGTTGTCGCATATTCCCTATATGTTGTATGGCAGTGCTGTCCCTTATTCCCATGATGTGGTATGACAGTGGTGTCCCTTACTCCCATGATGTTGTTTGACAGTGGTGTCCCTGATTCCCATGATGTTGTATGACAGTGTTGACCCTATTCCCATGATGTTGTATGACAGTGTTGACCCTATTCCCATGATGTTGAATTACAGTGGTGCCGCTTATTCCCTGGATGTTTTATGAATGCTGCCGCATATTCCCACTGTGTTCTATGGCAGTGTTTTCCCTTTCTCCCATGGTGTTGTATGACAGTGGTGTCTCTTATTCCCATGATGTCGTATGACTTTTGACCCTTATTCCCATGCTGTTGCGTGACAGTGGTATCCCTTATTCCCATGATGTTGTATGACAGTTGACCCTTATTCCCATGATGTTGTATGACAGTGGTGTCTCTTATTCCCATGATGTTGCATGACTTTTGACCCTTATTCCCATGCTGTTGCATGACAGTATTGTCCCTTACTTCCATGATGTTGTTTGACAGTGTTGTCCCTTGTTACCTGGATGCTTTATCAATCATATCCCTTATTCCCATGATGTTGTTTCAAAATGTTATCCCTTATTCCCATGATGTTGTTTGACAGTGGTGTGCCTTAATCCCTTGACATTGTTTAATAGTGTTTTCCCATATTCCCATGATGTTGTATGACAATGTTGTCCCTTATTCACATGATGTTGCATGACAGTGTTGTTCCTTACTCCCATGATGTTGGATGACTGTTGACCCTTATTCCCATGATGTTGGATGACAGTGTTGTCCCTTTTTCGCAGGATGTTTTATGAACTTTGTCCCTTGTTTCCATGATGTTGTATGACAGTGTTCTCCCTTACTCCCATGATGTTGTATGACAGTGCTGTCCCTTATTCCCACTGTGTTCTATGGCAGTCTTGTCCCTTTCTCCCATGATGTTGTATGACTGTTGACCATTATTCCCATGGTGTTGCATGACAGTATTGTCCCTCATTCCCATGATATTGTATGAAATTGGTGTCCCTTATTCCCATGCTGTTGTATGTCAGTGTTGTCCCTTACTCCCATGATGTTGTATGACAGTGGTGTCCATTTTTCGCAGGATGTTTTATGAACTTTGTCCCTTATTCCCAGGATGTTGTATGATAGTTTTGTCCCTTACTCCCATGATGTTGTGACAGTTTGTGTCCCTTATTACCATGATGTTGTTTGATAGTGTTGTCCCTTAATCCCTTGACATTGTTTAATAGTGTTTTCCCTTATTCCCATGATGTTGTATGACAGCGCTGGCACTTATGCCCATGGTGTTGCATGACAGTGTTGTCCCTTATTCACATGATGTTGTATGACAATGTTGTCCCTTATTCCCATGATGTTGTATGACAGTGTTGTCGCTTATTCCCATTATATTGTATGACAGTGTTGTTCCTTATTCCCAGGATGTTTTATGCCATTTGACCCTTATTCCCATGATGTTGTATGACAGTGTTGTCCCTGACTCCCATGATGTTGTATTTCAGTTGTGTCCTTATTACCATGATGTTTTTTGACAGTGTTGCTCCTTTTCCCAGGATGTTGTATGACTGTTTTCCCTTATTCCCATGGTGTTGTATGACAGTGTTGTCCCTTACTCCCATGATATCGTTTGACAGTGTTGTCCCTCATGACAGTGGTTGTCCATTATTCTCATTATGTTGTATGACTGTGTTGTCCCTTGCTCCCATGATGTTCTATTCCAGTTTCCCTTAATATCATGATGTTGTTTGATGGTGTTGTCCCTTACTCCTATGATATTCTATTACAGTTTCCCATTATATTCATGATGTTGTTTGACGGTGTTGTCCCTTATTCCCGTGATATTGTATGACAGTGTTGTCGCTTATTCCCATGATGTTGTTTGATAGTGTTGTCCCTTATTCCCGTGATGTTGAATGACAGAGTTGTCCCTTGTTCCGATGATGTTGTATGACAGTGGTGTCCCTTATTCACATTATGTTGTATGACACTGTTGTCCCTTACTCCCATGATGTTGTATCACAGTTGTGTCCCTTCTTACCATGATGTTGTTTGACAGTGTTGTCCCTCATTCCCATGATGTATGACAGTGTTGTCCATTATTCCAGTGATGTTGCATGACTTTTGACCCTTATTCCCATGATGTTGCATGACAATACTGTCCCTTATTCCCATTGTGTTCTGTGACTGTGTTGTCCCTTTCTCCCATGATGTTGTATGACTTTTGATCCTTATTCCCATGATGTTGTATGACTGGCTTGTTCCTTACTCCCATTTTGTTCTATTACAGTTGTTTCCCTTACTACCATGATGTTGTTTGACAGTGTTGTCCATTTTTCACAGGATGTTTTATGAATGTTGTCCCTTATTCACATGATGTTGCATGAAAGTGGTATCCCTTATTCCCAGGATGTTGTGTGACAGTGTTGTCCCTTATTCCCATGATGTTGTCTGACAGTGTTCTCGCTTACTCTCATGATGCTGCATGACAGTGGTGTCCCTTATTCCCATGATGTTGTATGACTTTTGATCCTTATTCCCATGATGTTGCATGACAGGCTTGTTCCTTACTCCTATGATGTTCTATTACAGTTGTTTATCTTACTACCATGACAGTGTTGTCCCTTATTCCCAGGATGTCATGTGACAGTGTTGTCCCTTAATCCCATGATGTTGTATGTTAGTTTTGTCCCTTATTCCCATTATGTTGTATGACAGGTTTGTTCCTTACTCCCATGATGTTCTATTACAGTTGTTTCCCTTACTACCATGATGTTGTTTGACAGTGTTGTCCCTTATTCCCATGATGTGTGACGGTGTTGTCCCTTATTCCCATGATATCATTTGACAGTGTTGTCACTCATTCCCATGATGTTCTCTGGCAGTGTTGTCCCTTTCTCCCATTAAGTTGTATGACAGTGTTGTCTCTTATTCCCATGATGTTGTATGACTTTTGACCCTTATTCCCATGATGCTGTACGACAGTGTTGCCCCTTATTCCCATTGTGTTCTGTGACAGTGTTTTCCCTTACTCCCATGATGTTGTATGACATTGTGGTATATTATTCCCATGATGTTGCATGACAGTATTGTCCCTTATTCCCCTTTTTTGTATGAAAGTGGTGTCCCTTATTCACGTGATGTTGTGTGACATTGATGTCATTTATTCCCATCATGTTGTTTGACAGTGATGTCCCTTACTCCCATGATGTTGTATTACAGTTGTGCCCTTATTCCCATGATGTTGTTTGACAGTGTTGTCCCTTACTCCCATTGTGTTGCATGACTGTGTTGTCCCTTATTCCCATGATATTGTTTGAAAGTGGTGTCCCTTATTCCCAGGATATCGTTTGACAGTGTTGTCCCTTAATCCCATGATATTGTTTGAAAGTTTTAGCCCTTATTCCCATGATGTTGTTTGACAGTCGTGTCCCTTATTCCCAGCAAGTTGTATGACAGTGTTCTCGCTTACTCTCATAATGCTGTATGACTGTGGTGTCCCTTATTCCCATGATGTTGTATGACGGTGTTGTCCCTTTTTCCCATGATGTTGTATGACAGTGGTGTCTCTTATTCCCATGATGTTGTATGACTTTTGACCATCATTTTCATGATGTTGTATGGCAGTATTGTCCCTTACCCCCAAGATGTTGTATGACAGAGTTGTCGCTTATTCCCATTATATTGTATGACAGTGTTGTCCCTTACTCCCATGATGTTATATTACATTTGTGTCCCTTATTACCATGATGTTATTTGACAGTGTTGTGCCGTATTCCCATGATGTTGTATGACAGTCTTGTCCTTTACTCCCATGATATCATTTGACAGTTTTGTCCCTCATTCCCATGGTGTATGACAGTGTTGTCCATTATTCACATGATGTTGTATGACAGTGTTGTCCCTTATTCACATTATGTTGTATGACAGTGATGTCCCTTAATCCCACGATGGTGTATGACTGTGTTGTCCCTTATTCCCATGATGTTCTATTCCAGTTTCCCTTAATATTCTTGATGTTGTTTGACGGTGTTGTCCTTTATTCCCAGGATGTTTTATGAATGCTGTCCCTTATTCCCATGTTGTTGCATAACAATATTGTCCCTTATTCCCGTGAAGTTGTATGACAGTGTTGTCCCTTATTGCCATGATGTTCTATTCCAGTTTCCCTTAATATTCATGATGTTGTTTGACGGTGTTGTCCGTTATTCCCAGGATGCTTTATGAATGTTATTCCTTATTCCCATGATGTTGTTTCAAAATGTTGTCCCTTACTCCCATGATGTTGTTTGACAGTGGTGTCACTTATTCCCATGATGTTGTATGACAGCGCTGGCACTTATTCCCATGATGTTGTATGACAGTGTTGTCCCTTTCTCCCACGATGCTGTATGACAGTGGTGTCCCTTATTCACGTTATGTTGTATGACAGGGTTGTCCCTTACTCCCGTGACGTTGTATCACAGTTGTGTCCCTTCTTACCATGATGTTGTTTGACAGTGTTATCCCTTGTTTCCATGATGCTTTATGAATGTTATCCGTTATTCCCATGATGTTTCAAAATGTTGTCCCTTATTCCCATGCTTTTGTGTGACAGTGTTGTCCCTTACTCCCATGATGTTGTATGACAGTGCTGTCCCTTATTCACATTATGTTGTCTGGCAATGTTGTCCCTTTCTCCCATGATGTTGTATGACTTTTGATCCTTATTCCCATGATGTTCTATTACAGTTGTTTCCCTTACTACCATGATGTTGTTTGACGGTGTTGTCCCTTTTTCACAGGATGTTTTATGAATGTTGTCCCTGATTCACATGATGTTGCATGAAAGTGGTGTCCCTTATTCCCAGGATGTTGTGTGACAGTGTTGTCTCTTAATCCCATGATGTATGACAGTGTTGTTCTTTACTCCCATGATGTTGTATGACAGTGGTGTCTCTTATTCCCATGATGTTGTATGACTGTTGACCCTTATTCACATGATGTTGTAATGCAATGTTGTCCCTTACTCCCATGATGATGTATTTCAGTTGTGCCCTTACTGTCATGATGTTGTATTACAGGTGTGTCCCTTATTACCATGATGTTGTATGATAGTGTTGTCCCTTATTCCCATGATGTTGTTTGATAATGTTGTCCCTTATTCCCAGTTTGTTTCATGAATGTTGTCCCTTATTCCAATGATGTTTTATGAATGCTGTCGCTTATTCCCATTGTGTTCTATGACAGAGTTGTCCCTTACTCCCACTATGTTGTATTACAGTTGTGGCTCTTATTCACATGATGTTGCATGAAAGTGGTGTCCCTTATTCCCAGGATGTCGTGTGACAGTGTTGTCCCTTAATCCCATGATGTTGCATGTTAGTTTTGTCCCTTATTCCCATGATGTTGCATGACAGGCTTGTTCCTTACTCAGGATGTTCTATTACAGTTGTTTCCCTTATTACCATGATGTTGTTCGACAGTGTTGTCCCTTATTCACATGGTGTTGCATGAAAGTGGTGTCCCTTACTCCCATGATATCGTTTGACAGTGTTGTCCCTCATTCACATGATGTTGCATGAAAGTGGTGTCCCTTACTCCCATGATATCATTTGACAGTGTTGTCCCTCATTCCCATGATGTATGACAGTGTTGTCCCTTATTCCCATGATATCGTTTGACAGTGGTGTCCCTTAATCCCATGATATTGTTTGATAGTTTTAGCCCTGATTCCCATGATTTTGTATGAATGCTGTCCCTTATTCCCATTGTGTTCTATGACTTTTGACCCTTATTCCCATGATGTTGTTTGACAGTGGTGTCCCTTATTCCCAACAAGTTGTATGACAGTATTCTCGCTTACTCTCATGATGCTGTATGACTGTGGTGTCCCTTATTCCCAGGATATTGTATGACTGTTGTCCCTTATTCCCATGATGTTGTATGACAGAATTGTCCCTCATTCCCATGAGGTTGTATGACAGAGTTGTCCCTTGTTCCGAGATGTTGTATGACAGTGTTGTCCTGTACTGCCATGATGCCATTTGACAGTGGTGTCTCTTATTCCCATGATGCTGTAGGACAGTGTTGTCCCTTATTCCCATGATGTTGTTTGACAGTGTTGTCCCTTATTCCCGTGATGTTGTATGACAGTGGTGTCCCTTATTCCCACGATGTTTTAGGATTTTGACCCTTATTCCCATGATGTTGTATGACTTTTGACCCTTCTTCCCATGATGCTGTATGACAGTGTTGTCCCTTACTCCCACGATGCTGTATGACAGTGGTGTCTCTTACTCCCGTGACGTCGTATCACAGTTGTGTCCCTTCTTACCATGATGTTGTTTGACAGTGTTATCCCTTGATTCCATGATGCTTTATGAATGTTATCTGTTATTCCCATGATGTTTCAAAATGTTGTCCCTTGCTCCCATGATTTTGTGTGACAGTGTTGTCCCTTACTCCCATGATATCGTTTGACAGCATTGTCCCTCATTCCCATGATGTATGACAGTGTTGTCACTTTGTCCCATGATGTTGTATGACTTTTGACCCTTATTCCCATGATATTGTATGAAAGTGGTGTCACTTATTCCCATGATGTTGTATGACTGTTGACCCTTTTTTCCATGATGTTGTTTGACAGTGTTGTCCCTTTTTCACAGACTATTTTATGAATGTTGTCCCTTATTTTCCTGATGATGTATGACTGTGTTGTCCCTTACTCCGATGGTATGGCGTGACTGTGTTGTCCCTTATTCCCATGATATTGTCTGATAGTGGTGCCACTTATTCCCAGGATGTCGTGTGACAGTGTTCTCCCTGACTCTCGATGCGTAATGACAGTGGTGTCCCATGTTCCTATGATGTTGTTTGACAGTGTTGTCCCTTTCTCCCATGATGTTGCATGACAATACTGTCCCTTATTCCCATTGTGTTCTATTAGTGTTGTCCCTTACTCCCATAATCTTGCATGACTGTTGACCCTTATTCCCATGATGTTGTATGACAGAGCTGTACTTTGTTCCCATGATATCGTTTGACAGTGTTGTCACTCATTCCCATGATGTATGACAGTGTTGTCCCTTATTCCCATGATATCATTTGACAGTGTTGTCCCTTTCTCCCGTGATGTTGTATGACAGTGGTGTCTCTTATTCCCATGATGTTGAATGACTTTTGACCCTTATTCCCATGATGTATGACTTTTGACCCTTATTCCCATGATGCTGTACGACAGTGTTGTCCCTTATTCCCATTGTGTTCTGTGACAGTGTTTTCCCTTACTCCCATGATGTTGTATGACATTGTGGTATATTATTCCCATGATGTTGTATGACTGTTGACCCTTATTCCCCTTTTTTTGTATGAAGGTGGTGTCCCTTTTTCCCAGGATATCGTGTGACAGTGTTGTCCCTTAATCCCATGATATTGTTTGATAGTTTTAGCCCTTATTCCCATGATGTTGTATGAATGCTGTCCCTTATTCCCACTGTGTTCCATGACTTTTGACCCTTATTCCCATGATGTTGTTTGACAGTGGTGTCCCTTATTCCCAGCAAGTTGTATGACAGTGTTCTCGCTTACTCTCATGTTGCTGTATGACTGTGGTGTCCCTTATTCCCAGGATATTGTATGACTGTTGTCCCTTATTCCCATGATGTTGTATGACAGAATTGTCCCTCATTCCCATGAGGTTGTATGACAGTGTTGTCCCTCATTCCCATGATGTATGACAGCGTTGTCACTTTGTCCCTTGATGTTGTATGACTTTTGACCCTTATTCCCATGATGTTGCATGACAATACTGTCCCTTATTCCCATTGTGTTCTATTAGTGTTGTGCCTTACTCCCATGATGTTTTGCGACTGTTGAACCTTATTCCCATGATGTTGTATGAAAGTGGTGTCACTTATTCCCATGATGTTGTATGACTGTTGTCCCTTATTCCCATGATGTTGTATGACAGAATTGTCCCTCATTCCCATGAGGTTGTATGACAGTGTTGTCCCTCATTCCCATGATGTATGACACTGTTGTCACTTTGTCCCTTGATGTTGTATGACTTTTGACCCTTATTCCCATGATGTTGTATGAAAGTGGTGTCAATTATTCCCATGATGTTGTATGACTGTTGTCCCTTATTCCCATGATGTTGTCTGACCGTGGTGTCTCTTATTCCCATGATGTTGTATGACTGTTGACCCTTATTCCCATGGTGTTGCATGACAGTATTGTCCCTTATTCCCCTTTTTTTGTATGAAAGTGGTGTCCCTTATTCCCGTGATGTTGTATGACATTGATGTCCCTTATTCCCGTGGTGTTGCATGACAGTATTGTCCCTTATTCCCCTTTTTTTGTATGAAAGTGGTGTCCCTTATTCCCGTGATGTTGTATGACATTGATGTCCCTTATTCCCATGGTGTTGCATGACTGTGTAGTCCCTTAATCCCACGATATTGTTTGATAGTTTTAGCCCTTATTCCCATGATGTTGTATGAATGCTGTCCCTTATTCCCACTGTGTTCTATGACTTTCGACCCTTATTCCCATGATGTTGTTTGACAGTGGTGTCCCTTATTCCCAGCAAGTTGTATGACAGTGTTCTCGCTTACTCTCATGATGCTGTATGACTGTGGTGTCCCTTATTCCCAGGATATTGTATGACTGCTGTCCCTTATTCCCATGATGTTGTATGACAGAATTGTCCCTCATTCCCATGAGGTTGTATGACAGGGTTGTCCCTTATTCTCGTGATGTTGTATGACAGTTTTCTCCCTTACTCCCATGATGCTGTATGACAGTGGTGTCTCTTATTCCCATGATGTTGTTTGACAGTGTTGTCCCTTACTCCCATGATGCTGTATGACAGTGGTGTCCCTTATTCACATTATATTGTATGACAGTGTTGTCTCTTACTCCCATGACGTTGTATCACAGTTGTGCCCCTTTTTCCCATGATGTTGTATGACAGTGGTGTCTCTTATTCCCATGATGTTGTATGACTGTTGACCCTTATTCCCATGATGTTGTATGACAGTTTTGTCCCTTACTCCCATGATGCTGTATGACAGTGTTGTCCCTTATTCCCATGATGTTGTTTGACAGTGTTGTCCCTTATTCCCATGATGTTGTATGACAGTGTTGTCCCTTACTCCAATGATTTTGTATGACAGTGTTGTCCCTTACTCCCATGATATCGTTTGACAGCATTGTCCCTCATTCCCATGATGTATGGCAGTGTTGTCACTTTGTCCCATGATGTTGTATGAAAGTGGTGTCACTTGTTCCCATGATGTTGTATGACTGTTGACCCTTTTTCCCATGATGTTGTTTGACAGTGTTGTCCCTTTTTCACAGACTATTTTATGAAAGTTGTCCCTTATTCTCCTGATGATGTATGACTGTGTTGTCCCTTACTCCGATGGTATTGCATGACTGTGTTGTCCCTTATTCCCATGATATTGTTTGATAGTGGTGTCACTTATTCCCAGGATGTCGTGTGACAGTGTTGTCCCTTAATCCCATGATATTGTTTGATAGTTTTAGCCCTTATTCCCATGATGTTGTATGAATGCTGTCCCTTATTCCCACTGTGTTCCATGACTTTTGACCCTTATTCCCATGATGTTGTTTGACAGTGGTGTCCCTTATTCCCAGCAAGTTGTATGACAGTGCTCTCGCTTACTCTCATGTTGCTGTATGACTGTGGTGTCCCTTATTCCCAGGATATTGCATGACTGTTGTCCCTTATTCCCATGATGTTGCATCACAGAATTGTCCCTCATTCCCATGAGGTTGTATGACAGTGTTGTCCCTCATTCCCATGATGTATGACAGTGTTGTCACTTTGTCCCTTGATGTTGTATGACTTTTGACCCTTTTTCCCATGATGTTGCATGACAATACTGTCCCTTATTCCCATTGTGTTCTATTAGTGTTGTGCCTTACTCCCATGATGTTTTAGGACTGTTGACCCTTATTCCCATGATATTGTATGAAAGTGCTGTCACTTATTCCAATGATGTTGTATGACTGTTGTCCCTTATTCCCATGATGTTGTATGACCGTGGTGTCTCTTATTCCCATGATGTTGTATGACTGTTGACCCTTATTCCCATGATGTTGCATGACAGTATTGTCCCTTATTCCCCTTTTTTTGTATGAAAGTGGTGTCCCTTATTCCCGTGATGTTGTATGACATTGATGTCCCTTATTCCCATGGTGTTGCATGACTGTGTTGTCCCTTAATCCCACGATATTGTTTGATAGTTTTAGCCCTTATTCCCATGAGGTTGTATGAATGCTGTCCCTTATTCCCACTGTGTTCTATGACTTTCGACCCTTATTCCCATGATGTTGTTTGACAGTGGTGTCCCTTATTCCCAGCAAGTTGTATGACAGTGTTCTCGCTTACTCTCATGATGCTGTATGACTGTGGTGTCCCTTATTCCCAGGATATTGTATGACTGCTGTCCCTTATTCCCATGATGTTGTATGACAGAATTGTCCCTCATTCCCATGAGGTTGTATGACAGGGTTGTCCCTTATTCTCGTGATGTTGTATGACAGTTTTGTCCCTTACTCCCATGATGCTGTATGACAGTGGTGTCTCTTATTCCCATGATGTTGTATGACTGTTGACCCTTATTCCCATGATGTTGTTTGACAGTGTTGTCCCTTATTCCCATGATGTTGTATGACAGTGTTGTCCCTTACTCCCATGATATCGTTTGACAGCATTGTCCCTCATTCCCATGATGTATGACAGTGTTGTCACTTTGTCCCATGATGTTGTATGACTTTTGACCCTTATTCCCATGATGTTGCATGACAATACTGTCCCTTATTCACATTGTGTTTTATTAGTGTTGTGCCTTACTCCCATGATGTTGTACGACTGTTGACCCTTATTCCCATCATGTTGTATGAAAGTGGTGTCACTTATTCCCATGATGTTGTATGACTGTTGACCCTTTTTCCCATGATGTTGTTTGACAGTGTTGTCCCTTTTTCACAGACTATTTTATGAAAGTTGTCCCTTATTCTCCTGATGATGTATGACTGTGTTGTCCCTTACTCCGATGGTATTGCATGACTGTGTTGTCCCTTATTCCCATGATATTGTTTGATAGTGGTGTCACTTATTCCCAGGATGTCGTGTGACAGTGTAGTCCCTTAATCCCATGATATTGTTTGATAGTTTTAGCCCTTATTCCCATGATGTTGTATGAATGCTGTCCCTTATTCCCACTGTGTTCCATGACTTTTGACCCTTATTCCCATGATGTTGTTTGACAGTGGTGTCCCTTATTCCCAGCAAGTTGTATGACAGTGTTCTCGCTTACTCTCATGTTGCTGTATGACTGTGGTGTCCCTTATTCCCAGGATATTGTATGACTGTTGTCCCTTATTCCCATGATGTTGTATGACAGAATTGTCCCTCATTCCCATGAGGTTGTATGACAGTGTTGTCCCTCATTCCCATGATGTATGACAGTGTTGTCACTTTGCCCCTTGATGTTGTATGACTTTTGACCCTTATTCCCATGATGTTGCATGACAATACTGTCCCTTATTCCCATTGTGTTCTATTAGTGTTGTGCCTTACTCCCATGATGTTTTACGACTGTTGACCCTTATTCCCATGATGTTGTATGAAAGTGGTGTCACTTATTCCCATGATGTTGTATGACTGTTGTCCCTTATTCCCATGATGTTGTATGACAGTGTTGTCCCTCATTCCCATGATGTATGACAGTGTTGTCACTTTGTCCCTTGATGTTGTATGACTTTTGACCCTTATTCCCATGATGTTGTATGAAAGTGGTGTCACTTATTCCCATGATGTTGTATGACTGTTGTCCCTTATTCCCATGATGTTGTCTGACCGTGGTGTCTCTTATTCCCATGATGATGTATGACTGTTGACCCTTATTCCCATGGTGTTGCATGACAGTATTGTCCCTTATTCCCCTTTTTGTGTATGAAAGTGGTGTCCCTTATTCCCGTGATGTTGTATGACATTGATGTCCCTTATTCCCATGGTGTTGCATGACAGTATTGTCCCTTATTCCCCTTTTTTTGTATGAAAGTGGTGTCCCTTATTCCCGTGATGTTGTATGACTGTTGTCCCTTATTCCCATGATGTTGTCTGACCGTGGTGTCTCTTATTCCCATGATGTTGTATGACTGTTGACCCTTATTCCCATGGTGTTGCATGACAGTATTGTCCCTTATTCCCCTTTTTTTGTATGAAAGTGGTGTCCCTTATTCCCGTGATGTTGTATGACATTGATGTCCCTTATTCCCATGGTGTTGCATGACTGTGTAGTCCCTTAATCCCACGATATTGTTTGATAGTTTTAGCCCTTATTCCCATGATGTTGTATGAATGCTGTCCCTTATTCCCACTGTGTTCTATGACTTTCGACCCTTATTCCCATGATGCTGTATGACAGTGGTGTCCCTTATTCCCATGATGTTGCTTGACAGTGTTGTCCCTTATTCCCGTGATGTTGTATGACAGTGTTGTCCCTTACTCCCATGACGTTGTATCACAGTTGTACCCCTTCTTACCATGATGTTGTATGACAGTGTTTTCCCTTACTCCCATGATATCGTTTGACAGCATTGTCCCTCATTCCCATAATGTATGACAGTGTTGTCACTTTGTCCCATGATGTTGTATGACTTTTGACCCTTATTCCCATGATGTTGCATGACAATACTGTCCCTTATTCACATTGTGTTTTATTAGTGTTGTGCCTTACTCCCATGATGTTGTACGACTGTTGACCCTTATTCCCATGATGTTGTATGAAAGTGGTGTCACTTATTCCCATGATGTTGTATGACTGTTGACCCTTTTTCCCATGATGTTGTTTGACAGTGTTGTCCCTTTTTCACAGACTATTTTATGAAAGTTGTCCCTTATTCTCCTGATGATGTATGACTGTGTTGTCCCTTACTCCGATGGTATTGCATGACTGTATTGTCCCTTATTCCCATGATATTGTTTAATAGTGGTGTCACTTATTCCCAGGATGTCGTGTGACAGTGTAGTCCCTTAATCCCATGATATTGTTTGATAGTTTTAGCCCTTATTCCCATGATGTTGTTTGACAGTGTTGTCCCTTTTTCACAGAATGTTTTATGAATGTTGTCCCTTGTTTCCATGATGTTGTATGACAGTGTTCTCCCTTATTCCCATGATGTTTTATGAATGCTGTCGCTTTTCCCATTCTGTTCTATGACAGAGTTGTCCCTTACTCCCACGATGTTGTTTTACAGTTGTGGCTCTTATTCCCATGATGTTGTTTCACAGTTGTGTCCCTTCTTACCATGATGTTGTTTGACAGTGTTGTCCCTTGTTACCAGGATGCTTTATGAATGTTATCCCTTATTCCCAAGATGTTGTTTCAAAATGTTGGCCCTGAATCCCTTGACATTGTTTGACAGTGTTTTCCCTTATTCCCATGATGTTGTCTGACAGCGCTGGCACTTATGCCCATGATGTTGTATGACAGTGTTGTCCCTTATTCCCATGATGTTGCATGACCTTTGACCCTTATTCCCATGATGTTGTATGACATTGGTGTACCTTATTCCCATTGTGTTCTGTGACAGTGTTGTCCCTTAATCCCATGATGTTGCATGACTTTTGACCCTTATTCCCATGCTGTTGTATGACATTGGTGTACCTTATTCCCATTGTGTTCTGTGACAGTGTTGTCCCTTACACCCATGATTTTGTATGACAGTGGTGTCTCTTATTCCCGTGATGTTGTATGATTGTTGACCCTTATTCCCATGATGTTGTATGACAGTGTTGTCCCTTACTCCCATGATGTTGTATTACAGTTGTGCCCTTACTACCATGATGTTGTTTGACTCTGTTGTCCCTTATTCCCATGATATTGTTTGTAAGTGGTGTCACTTATTCCCAGGATGTCATGTGACAGTGTTGTCCCTTGTTCCCATAATGTCGTGTGACAGTGTTGTCCCTTAATCCCATGATGTTGTATGACAGAGTTGTCCCTTGTTCCCACGATGTTGTATGACAGAGTTGTCCCTCATTCCCATGATGTATGACAGTGTTGTCCTCTATTCCCATGATGTATGACAGTGTTGTCCCTTAGTCCCATGATGTTGTATGACTTTTGACCCTTATTCCCATGATGTTGCATGACAATACTGTCCCTTATTCCCATTGTGTTCTATTAATGTTGTCCCTTACTCCCATGATGTTGTATGACTTTTGACCCTTATTCCCATGATGTTGCATGACAATACTGTCCCTTATTCCCATTGTGTTCTATTAATGTTGTCCCTTACTCCCATGATGTTGTACGACTGTTGACCCTTATTCCCATGATGTTGTTTGACAGTGGTGTCACCTTTTCCCATGATGTTGTTTGACAATGTTGTCCCTTTTTCACATACTATTTTATGAATGTTGTCCCTTATTCTCATGATGATGTATGACTGTGTTGTCCCTTACTCCGATGGCATTGCATGACTGTGTTGTCCCTTATTCTCATGATATTGTTTGAAAGTGGTGTCACTTATTCCCAGGATGTCGTGTGACAGTGTAGTCACTTAATCCCATGATGTTGTATGATAGTTTTGACCCTTATTCCCATGATGTTGTATGACAGTGTTCTCCCTGACTCTCGATGCGTTATGACAGTGGTGTCCCATATTCCTATGATGTTGTTTGACAGTGTTGTCCCTTGCTCCGATGATGTTGCATGACAATACTGTCCCTTATTCCCATTGTGTTCTGTGACAGAGTCGTCCCTTACTCCCATGATGTTGTATTACAGTTGTGGCTCTTATTCCCATGATGTTGTTTGACAGTGTTGTCCCTTATTCCCATGATGTTGTATAACAGAGCTGTCGCTTATTCCCATGATGTTGTATGACATTGTTGTCCCTTGCTCCCATGATATTGTATAACAGAGTTGTCGCTTATTCCCATGACGTTGATTGACTGTGTTGTTCCTTCTTCCCATGATGTTGTATGACAGTGGTGTCTCTTATTCCCATGTTGTTGTATGACTGTTGACCCTTATTCCCATGATGTTGTGTGACAGTTTGCCCCTTATTCCCATGATGTTGTGTTACATTTGTGTCCCTTATTACCATGATGTTGTTTGACAGTATTGTCCCTTATTCCCATGGTGTTGCATGACAGTGTTGTCCCTGCTTCCCATGATATTGTATGAAAGTGGTGTCCCTTATTCCCAGGGTGTCGTGTGACAGTGGTGTCCCTTAATCCCATGATGTTGTATGATAGTTTTGTCCCTTATTCCCATGATGCTGTTTGACTGTGTTCTTCCTGACTCTCATGATGCTTTGTGACAGTGGTGTCCCATATTCCTATGACGTTGTTTGACTGTGTTGTCCCTTGCTCCGATGATGTTGCATGACAATACTGTCCCTTATTCCCATTGTGTTCTATGACAGAGTCGTCCGCTTACTCCCATGATGTGGTATTTCAGTTGTGCTCTTATTGCCATGATGTTGTTTGACAGTGTTGTCCATTTTTCCCAGCATGTTGTTTGACTGTTGTCCCTTATTCCCATGATGTTGTATGACCGTGGTGTCTCTTATTCCCATGATGTTGTATGACTGTTGACCCTTATTCCCATGGTGTTGCATGACAGTATTGTCCCTTATTCCCCTTTTTATGTATGAAAGTGGTGTCCCTTATTCCCGTGATGTTGTATGACATTGATGTCCCTTATTCCCATGGTGTTGCATGACTGTGTTGTCCCTTAATCCCACGATATTGTTTGATAGTTTTAGCCCTTATTCCCATGAGGTTGTATGAATGCTGTCCCTTATTCCCACTGTGTTCTATGACTTTCGACCCTTATTCCCATGATGTTGTTTGACAGTGGTGTCCCTTATTCCCAGCAAGTTGTATGACAGTGTTCTCGCTTACTCTCATGATGCTGTATGACTGTGGTGTCCCTTATTCCCAGGATATTGTATGACTGCTGTCCCTTATTCCCATGATGTTGTATGACAGAATTGTCCCTCATTCCCATGAGGTTGTATGACAGGGTTGTCCCTTATTCTCGTGATGTTGTATGACAGTTTTGTCCCTTACTCCCATGATGCTGTATGACAGTGGTGTCTCTTATTCCCATGATGTTGTATGACTGTTGACCCTTATTCCCATGATGTTGTTTGACAGTGTTGTCCCTTATTCCCATGATGTTGTATGACAGTGTTGTCCCTTACTCCCATGATATCGTTTGACAGCATTGTCCCTCATTCCCATGATGTATGACAGTGTTGTCACTTTGTCCCATGATGTTGTATGACTTTTGACCCTTATTCCCATGATGTTGCATGACAATACTGTCCCTTATTCCCATTGTGTTCTATTAATGTTGTCCCTTACTCCCATGATGTTGTATGACTTTTGACCCTTATTCCCATGATGTTGCATGACAATACTGTCCCTTATTCCCATTGTGTTCTATTAATGTTGTCCCTTACTCCCATGATGTTGTACGACTGTTGACCCTTATTCCCATGATGTTGTTTGACAGTGGTGTCACCTTTTCCCATGATGTTGCTTGACAATGTTGTCCCTTTTTCACATACTATTTTATGAATGTTGTCCCTTATTCTCATGATGATGTATGACTGTGTTGTCCCTTACTCCGATGGCATTGCATGACTGTGTTGTCCCTTATTCTCATGATATTGTTTGAAAGTGGTGTCACTTATTCCCAGGATGTCGTGTGACAGTGTAGTCACTTAATCCCATGATGTTGTATGATAGTTTTGACCCTTATTCCCATGATGTTGTATGACAGTGTTCTCCCTGACTCTCGATGCGTTATGACAGTGGTGTCCCATATTCCTATGATGTTGTTTGACAGTGTTGTCCCTTGCTCCGATGATGTTGCATGACAATACTGTCCCTTATTCCCATTGTGTTCTGTGACAGAGTCGTCCCTTACTCCCATGATGTTGTATTACAGTTGTGGCTCTTATTCCCATGATGTTGTTTGACAGTGTTGTCCCTTATTCCCATGATGTTGTATAACAGAGCTGTCGCTTATTCCCATGATGTTGTATGACATTGTTGTCCCTTGCTCCCATGATATTGTATAACAGAGTTGTCGCTTATTCCCATGACGTTGATTGACTGTGTTGTTCCTTCTTCCCATGATGTTGTATGACAGTGGTGTCTCTTATTCCCATGTTGTTGTATGACTGTTGACCCTTATTCCCATGATGTTGTGTGACAGTTTGCCCCTTATTCCCATGATGTTGTGTTACATTTGTGTCCCTTATTACCATGATGTTGTTTGACAGTATTGTCCCTTATTCCCATGGTGTTGCATGACAGTGTTGTCCCTGCTTCCCATGATATTGTATGAAAGTGGTGTCCCTTATTCCCAGGGTGTCGTGTGACAGTGGTGTCCCTTAATCCCATGATGTTGTATGATAGTTTTGTCCCTTATTCCCATGATGCTGTTTGACTGTGTTCTTCCTGACTCTCATGATGCTTTGTGACAGTGGTGTCCCATATTCCTATGACGTTGTTTGACTGTGTTGTCCCTTGCTCCGATGATGTTGCATGACAATACTGTCCCTTATTCCCATTGTGTTCTATGACAGAGTCGTCCGCTTACTCCCATGATGTGGTATTTCAGTTGTGCTCTTATTGCCATGATGTTGTTTGACAGTGTTGTCCATTTTTCCCAGCATGTTGTTTGACTGTTGTCCCTTATTCCCATGATGTTGTATGACCGTGGTGTCTCTTATTCCCATGATGTTGTATGACTGTTGACCCTTATTCCCATGGTGTTGCATGACAGTATTGTCCCTTATTCCCCTTTTTATGTATGAAAGTGGTGTCCCTTATTCCCGTGATGTTGTATGACATTGATGTCCCTTATTCCCATGGTGTTGCATGACTGTGTTGTCCCTTAATCCCACGATATTGTTTGATAGTTTTAGCCCTTATTCCCATGAGGTTGTATGAATGCTGTCCCTTATTCCCACTGTGTTCTATGACTTTCGACCCTTATTCCCATGATGTTGTTTGACAGTGGTGTCCCTTATTCCCAGCAAGTTGTATGACAGTGTTCTCGCTTACTCTCATGATGCTGTATGACTGTGGTGTCCCTTATTCCCAGGATATTGTATGACTGCTGTCCCTTATTCCCATGATGTTGTATGACAGAATTGTCCCTCATTCCCATGAGGTTGTATGACAGGGTTGTCCCTTATTCTCGTGATGTTGTATGACAGTTTTGTCCCTTACTCCCATGATGCTGTATGACAGTGGTGTCTCTTATTCCCATGATGTTGTATGACTGTTGACCCTTATTCCCATGATGTTGTTTGACAGTGTTGTCCCTTATTCCCATGATGTTGTATGACAGTGTTGTCCCTTACTCCCATGATATCGTTTGACAGCATTGTCCCTCATTCCCATGATGTATGACAGTGTTGTCACTTTGTCCCATGATGTTGTATGACTTTTGACCCTTATTCCCATGATGTTGCATGACAATACTGTCCCTTATTCCCATTGTGTTCTATTAATGTTGTCCCTTACTCCCATGATGTTGTATGACTTTTGACCCTTATTCCCATGATGTTGCATGACAATACTGTCCCTTATTCCCATTGTGTTCTATTAATGTTGTCCCTTACTCCCATGATGTTGTACGACTGTTGACCCTTATTCCCATGATGTTGTTTGACAGTGGTGTCACCTTTTCCCATGATGTTGCTTGACAATGTTGTCCCTTTTTCACATACTATTTTATGAATGTTGTCCCTTATTCTCATGATGATGTATGACTGTGTTGTCCCTTACTCCGATGGCATTGCATGACTGTGTTGTCCCTTATTCTCATGATATTGTTTGAAAGTGGTGTCACTTATTCCCAGGATGTCGTGTGACAGTGTAGTCACTTAATCCCATGATGTTGTATGATAGTTTTGACCCTTATTCCCATGATGTTGTATGACAGTGTTCTCCCTGACTCTCGATGCGTTATGACAGTGGTGTCCCATATTCCTATGATGTTGTTTGACAGTGTTGTCCCTTGCTCCGATGATGTTGCATGACAATACTGTCCCTTATTCCCATTGTGTTCTGTGACAGAGTCGTCCCTTACTCCCATGATGTTGTATTACAGTTGTGGCTCTTATTCCCATGATGTTGTTTGACAGTGTTGTCCCTTATTCCCATGATGTTGTATAACAGAGCTGTCGCTTATTCCCATGATGTTGTATGACATTGTTGTCCCTTGCTCCCATGATATTGTATAACAGAGTTGTCGCTTATTCCCATGACGTTGATTGACTGTGTTGTTCCTTCTTCCCATGATGTTGTATGACAGTGGTTTCTCTTATTCCCATGTTGTTGTATGACTGTTGACCCTTATTCCCATGATGTTGTGTGACAGTTTGCCCCTTATTCCCATGATGTTGTGTTACATTTGTGTCCCTTATTACCATGATGTTGTTTGACAGTATTGTCCCTTATTCCCATGGTGTTGCATGACAGTGTTGTCCCTGCTTCCCATGATATTGTATGAAAGTGGTGTCCCTTATTCCCAGGGTGTCGTGTGACAGTGGTGTCCCTTAATCCCATGATGTTGTATGATAGTTTTGTCCCTTATTCCCATGATGCTGTTTGACTGTGTTCTTCCTGACTCTCATGATGCTTTGTGACAGTGGTGTCCCATATTCCTATGACGTTGTTTGACTGTGTTGTCCCTTGCTCCGATGATGTTGCATGACAATACTGTCCCTTATTCCCATTGTGTTCTATGACAGAGTCGTCCGCTTACTCCCATGATGTGGTATTTCAGTTGTGCTCTTATTGCCATGATGTTGTTTGACAGTGTTGTCCATTTTTCCCAGCATGTTGTTTGACTGTTGTCCCTTATTCCCATGATGTTGTATGACCGTGGTGTCTCTTATTCCCATGATGTTGTATGACTGTTGACCCTTATTCCCATGGTGTTGCATGACAGTATTGTCCCTTATTCCCCTTTTTATGTATGAAAGTGGTGTCCCTTATTCCCGTGATGTTGTATGACATTGATGTCCCTTATTCCCATGGTGTTGCATGACTGTGTTGTCCCTTAATCCCACGATATTGTTTGATAGTTTTAGCCCTTATTCCCATGATGTTGTATGAATGCTGTCCCTTATTCCCACTGTGTTCTATGACTTTCGACCCTTATTCCCATGATGTTGTTTGACAGTGGTGTCCCTTATTCCCAGCAAGTTGTATGACAGTGTTCTCGCTTACTCTCATGATGCTGTATGACTGTGGTGTCCCTTATTCCCAGGATATTGTATGACTGTTGTCCCTTATTCCCATGATGTTGTATGACAGAATTGTCCCTCATTCCCATGAGGTTGTATGACAGTGTTGTCCCTTATTCTCGTGATGTTGTATGACAGTTTTGTCCCTTACTCCCATGATGCTGTATGACAGTGGTGTCTCTTATTCCCATGATGTTGTATGACTGTTGACCCTTATTCTCATGATGTTGAATGACAGTGTTGTCCCTTACTCCCATGATGCTGTATGACAGTGGTGTCTCTTATTCCCATGATGTTGTATGACTGTTGACCCTTATTCCCATTGTGTTGTATTTCAGTTGTACCCTTGTTACCATGATGTTGTTTGACAGTGTTGTCCCTATTTCCAGGATGTTGTATGATAGTTTTGTCCCTTATTCCCATGATGTTGTATGTGTGTTCTCCCTTACTCTCATGATGTTGCATGACAATACTGTCCCTTATTCCCATTGTGTTCTATTAGTGTTGTCCCTTACTCCCATAATCTTGTATGACTGTTGACCCTTATTGCTATGATGTTGGATGACAGAGCTGTACATTGTTCCCATGATGTTGTATGACAGTCTTTTCCCTTACTCCCATGTTATCGTTTGACAGTGTTGTCCCTCATTCCCATGATGTATAACAGTGTTGTCCCTTCGTCCCATGATGTGTGACCTTTGACCCTTATTCCCATGATGTTGCATGACAATACTGTCCCTTATTCCCATTGTGTTCTATTAGTGTTGTGCCTTATTCCCATGATGTTGTATGACTGTTGACCCTTATTCCCATTATGTTGTATGAAAGTGGTGTCCCTTAGTCCCCTGATGTTGTATGACATTGATGTCCCTTAATCCCATGATGTTGTTTGACAGTGCTGTCACTTATTCCCATGATGTTGTATGGATGTTGACCCTTTTTCCCATGATGATGTATGTCTGTGTTGTCCCTTACTCCGATGGTATTGCATGACTGTGTTGTCCCTTATTCCCATGATATTGTGTGAAAGTGGTGTCACTTATTCCCAGGGTGTCGTGTGACAGTGTAGTGCCTTAATCCCATGATGTTGTATGACTTTTGACCCTTATTCCCATGATGTTGCATGACAATACTGTCCCTTATTCCCATTGTGTTCTATTAATGTTGTCCCTTACTCCCATGATGTTGTACGACTGTTGACCCTTATTCCCATGATGTTGTATGAAATTGGTGTCCCTTATTCCCGTGATGTTGTATGACATTGATGTCACTTAATCCCATGATGTTGTTTGACAGTGTTGTCCCTTACTCCCATGGTGTTGCATGACAGTGTTGTCCCTGCTTCCCATGATATTGTATGAAAGTGGTGTCCCTTATTCCCAGGGTGTCGTGTGACAGTGGTGTCCCTTAATCCCATGATGTTGTATGATAGTTTTGTCCCTTATTCCCATGATGCTGTTTGACTGTGTTCTTCCTGACTCTCATGATGCTTTGTGACAGTGGTGTCCCATATTCCTATGACGTTGTTTGACTGTGTTGTCCCTTGCTCCGATGATGTTGCATGACAATACTGTCCCTTATTCCCATTGTGTTCTATGACAGAGTCGTCCGCTTACTCCCATGATGTGGTATTTCAGTTGTGCTCTTATTGCCATGATGTTGTTTGACAGTGTTGTCCCTTTTTCACAGGATGTTTTATGAATGTTGTCCCTTGTTTCCATGATGTTGTATGACAGTGTTATCCCTTCCTGCCATGATGTTGTATTACAGGTGTGTCCCTTATTACCATGATGTTGTGTGGCTGTTGACCCTTTTTCCCATGCTTTTGTATGACTGTTGTCCCTTACTCCCATTGTGTTGTATTTCAGTTGTGCCCTTATTACCATGATGTTGTTTGACAGTGTTGTCCCTATTTCCAGGATGTTGTATGATAGTTTTGTCCCTTATTCCCATGATGTTGTATGTGTGTTCTTCCTTACTCTCATGATGCTGTATGACAGGGGTGTCCCTTATTCCTATGATGATGTTTGACAGTGTTGTCCCTTGCTCCCATGATGTTGCATGACAATACTGTCCCTTATTCCCATTGTGTTCTATTAGTGTTGTCCCTTACTCCCATAATCTTGTATGACTGTTGACCCTTATTCCTATGATGTTGTATGACAGAGCTGTACATTGTTCCCATGATGTTGTATGACAGTCTTTTCCCTTACTCCCATGTTATCGTTTGACAGTGTTGTCCCTCATTCCCATGATGTATAACAGTGTTGTCCCTTCGTCCCATGATGTATGACTTTTGACCCTTATTCCCATGATGTTGCATGACAATACTGTCCCTTATTCCCATTGTGTTCTATTAGTGTTGTCCCTTACTCCCATGATGTTGTACGACTGTTGACCCTTATTCCCATGATGTTGTATGAAAGTGGTGTCACTTATTCCCGGGATGTCGTGTGACAGTGTAGTCCCTTAATCCCATGATGTTGTATGATGGTTTTGACCCATATTCCCATGATGTTGTATGACAGTGTTCTCCCTGACTCTCGATGCGTTATGCCAGTGGTGTCCCATATTCCTATGATGTTGTTTGACAGTGTTGTCCCTTGCTCCCATGATGCTGCATGACAATACTGTCCCTTATTCCCATTGTGTTCCATGACAGAGTTGTCCCTTACTCCCATGATGTTGTATTACAGTTGTGGCTCTTACTCCCATGATGTTGCATGACATTTGACCCTTATTCCCATGATGTTGTATGACAGTGCTGTCCCTTATTCCCATGATGTTGTATGACAGTGGTGTCTCTTATTCCCAGGATGTTTTATGAATGCTGTCGCTTATTCCCACTGTGTTCTATGGCAGCGTTGTCCCTTTCTCCCATGATGTTGTATGACAGTGGTGTCTCTTATTCCCATGATGTTGTACGACTGTTGACCCTTATTCCCGTTGTGTTGTATGGCAGTGTTATCCCTTACTCCCATGATGTTGTATGACGGTGTTGTTCCTTATTCACATGATGTTGTATGACAGTGTTGTTCTTTACTCCCATGATGATGTATTTCAGTTGTGCCCTTATTACCATGCTGTTGTTTGACAGTGTTGTCCCTTTTTCACAGGATGTTTTATGAATGTTTACCCTTGTTTCCATGATGTTGTATGACCGTGTTCTCCCTTACTGCCATGATGTTGTATTACAGGTGTGTCCCTTATTACCATGATGTTGTATGATCGTGTTGTCCATTATTAACATGATGTTGTTTCATAATGTTGTCCCATATTACCAGGATGCTTTAAGAATGTTGTCCCTTATTCCCATGATATTGTTTCACAATGTTGTCCCTTATTCCCACAATGGTGTATGGCCGTGTTGTCCCTTATTCCCAGGTTGTTTCATGAATGTTGTCCCTTATTCCCATGATGTTGTTTCACAATGTTGTCCCTTATTCCCACAATGATGTATGATTGTGGTGTCCCTTATTCCCATGATTTTTTATGAATGCTGTCGCTTATTCCCCTTGTGTTCTGTGACAAAGTTGTCCATTACTCCCACGATGTTGTATTACAGTTGTGGCTCTTATTCCCATGATGTTGTATGACTTTTGACCCTTATTCCCATGATGCTGTATGACAGTGTTGTACCTTATTCCCGTTGTGTTCTGTGACAGTGTTGTCCCTGACTCCCATGATGTTGTTTGACAGTGTTGACCCTTGTTACCAGGATGCTTTATGAATGTTATCCCTTATTCCCATGATGTTGTTTCAAAATGTTGTCCCTTAATCCCTTGACAGTGTTGTCCCTTACTCCCATGATGTTGTATGACAGTGTTGTCCCTTACTCCCATGATGTTGCATGACCTTTGACCCTTATTCCCATGATGTTGCATGACAATACTGTCCCTTATTCCCATTTTGTTCTATGACAGTGTTGTCCCTTTCTGCCATGATGTTGTATGACGTTTGATCCTTATTCCCATGATGTATGACAGGCTTGTTCCTTACTCCCATGATGTTCTATTACAGTTGTTACCCTTAATATCATGATGTTTGACAGTGTTGTCCCTTATTCCCAGGATGTTTTGTGAGTGCTGTCCCTTATTCCCATTGTGTTCTGTGACAGTGTTGTCCCTTACACCCATGATGTTGTATGACAGTGTTGTCCCATATTCCCATGATGTTGTATGACCGTGTTGTCCCTTCCTCCCATGATGTTGTATTACAGTTGTGCCCTTACTACCATGATGTTATTTGACCGTCTTGTCCCTTATTCCCAGGATGTCGTGTGACAGTGTTGTCCCTTAATCCCATGATGATGTATGTTAGTTTTGTCCCTTACTCCCATGATATCGTTTGACAGTGTTGTCTCTCATTCCCATGATGTATGACAATGTTGTCCCCTATTCCCATGATATCGTTTGACAGTGTTGTCACTCATTCCCGTGATGTTCTATGGCAGTGTTGTCCCTTTCTCCCATGATGTTGTATGACATTTGACCCTTATTCCCATGATGCTATACGACAGTGTTGTCCCTCATTCCCATTGTGTTCTGTGACAGTGTTTTCCCTTACTCCCATGATGTTGTATGACATTGTGGTCTATTATTCCCATGATGTTGCATTACTGTTGACCCTTATTCCCATGGTGTTGCATGACAGTATTGTCCCTTATTCCCATGATATTGTATGAAATTGTTGTCCCTTATTCCCATGATGTTGGATGACAGTGTTATCCCTTTCTCCCATGATGTTGTTTGACAGTGTTGTCCCTTTTTCACAGGATGTTTTATGAATGTTGTCCCTTGTTTCAATGATGTTGTATGACAGTGTTCTCCCTTATTCCCATGATATTGTACGAAAGTGGTGTCCCTTAATCCCATGATGTTGTATGATAGTTTTGTCCCTTATTCCCATGATGCTGTTTGACTGTGTTCTTCCTGACTCTCATGATGCTTTGTGACAGTGGTGTCCCATATTCCTATGACGTTGTTTGACTGTGTTGTCCCTTGCTCCGATGATGTTGCATGACAATACTGTCCCTTATTCCCATTGTGTTCTATGACAGAGTCGTCCGCTTACTCCCATGATGTGGTATTTCAGTTGTGCTCTTATTGCCATGATGTTGTTTGACAGTGTTGTCCCTTTTTCACAGGATGTTTTATGAATGTTGTCCCTTGTTTCCATGATGTTGTATGACAGTGTTATCCCTTCCTGCCATGATGTTGTATTACAGGTGTGTCCCTTATTACCATGATGTTGTGTGGCTGTTGACCCTTTTTCCCATGCTTTTGTATGACTGTTGTCCCTTACTCCCATTGTGTTGTATTTCAGTTGTGCCCTTATTACCATGATGTTGTTTGACAGTGTTGTCCCTATTTCCAGGATGTTGTATGATAGTTTTGTCCCTTATTCCCATGATGTTGTATGTGTGTTCTTCCTTACTCTCATGATGCTGTATGACAGGGGTGTCCCTTATTCCTATGATGATGTTTGACAGTGTTGTCCCTTGCTCCCATGATGTTGCATGACAATACTGTCCCTTATTCCCATTGTGTTCTATTAGTGTTGTCCCTTACTCCCATAATCTTGTATGACTGTTGACCCTTATTCCTATGATGTTGTATGACAGAGCTGTACATTGTTCCCATGATGTTGTATGACAGTCTTTTCCCTTACTCCCATGTTATCGTTTGACAGTGTTGTCCCTCATTCCCATGATGTATAACAGTGTTGTCCCTTCGTCCCATGATGTATGACTTTTGACCCTTATTCCCATGATGTTGCATGACAATACTGTCCCTTATTCCCATTGTGTTCTATTAGTGTTGTCCCTTACTCCCATGATGTTGTACGACTGTTGACCCTTATTCCCATGATGTTGTATGAAAGTGGTGTCACTTATTCCCGGGATGTCGTGTGACAGTGTAGTCCCTTAATCCCATGATGTTGTATGATGGTTTTGACCCATATTCCCATGATGTTGTATGACAGTGTTCTCCCTGACTCTCGATGCGTTATGCCAGTGGTGTCCCATATTCCTATGATGTTGTTTGACAGTGTTGTCCCTTGCTCCCATGATGCTGCATGACAATACTGTCCCTTATTCCCATTGTGTTCCATGACAGAGTTGTCCCTTACTCCCATGATGTTGTATTACAGTTGTGGCTCTTACTCCCATGATGTTGCATGACATTTGACCCTTATTCCCATGATGTTGTATGACAGTGCTGTCCCTTATTCCCATGATGTTGTATGACAGTGGTGTCTCTTATTCCCAGGATGTTTTATGAATGCTGTCGCTTATTCCCACTGTGTTCTATGGCAGCGTTGTCCCTTTCTCCCATGATGTTGTATGACAGTGGTGTCTCTTATTCCCATGATGTTGTACGACTGTTGACCCTTATTCCCGTTGTGTTGTATGGCAGTGTTATCCCTTACTCCCATGATGTTGTATGACGGTGTTGTTCCTTATTCACATGATGTTGTATGACAGTGTTGTTCTTTACTCCCATGATGATGTATTTCAGTTGTGCCCTTATTACCATGCTGTTGTTTGACAGTGTTGTCCCTTTTTCACAGGATGTTTTATGAATGTTTACCCTTGTTTCCATGATGTTGTATGACCGTGTTCTCCCTTACTGCCATGATGTTGTATTACAGGTGTGTCCCTTATTACCATGATGTTGTATGATCGTGTTGTCCATTATTAACATGATGTTGTTTCATAATGTTGTCCCATATTACCAGGATGCTTTAAGAATGTTGTCCCTTATTCCCATGATATTGTTTCACAATGTTGTCCCTTATTCCCACAATGGTGTATGGCCGTGTTGTCCCTTATTCCCAGGTTGTTTCATGAATGTTGTCCCTTATTCCCATGATGTTGTTTCACAATGTTGTCCCTTATTCCCACAATGATGTATGATTGTGGTGTCCCTTATTCCCATGATTTTTTATGAATGCTGTCGCTTATTCCCCTTGTGTTCTGTGACAAAGTTGTCCATTACTCCCACGATGTTGTATTACAGTTGTGGCTCTTATTCCCATGATGTTGTATGACTTTTGACCCTTATTCCCATGATGCTGTATGACAGTGTTGTACCTTATTCCCGTTGTGTTCTGTGACAGTGTTGTCCCTGACTCCCATGATGTTGTTTGACAGTGTTGACCCTTGTTACCAGGATGCTTTATGAATGTTATCCCTTATTCCCATGATGTTGTTTCAAAATGTTGTCCCTTAATCCCTTGACAGTGTTGTCCCTTACTCCCATGATGTTGTATGACAGTGTTGTCCCTTACTCCCATGATGTTGCATGACCTTTGACCCTTATTCCCATGATGTTGCATGACAATACTGTCCCTTATTCCCATTTTGTTCTATGACAGTGTTGTCCCTTTCTGCCATGATGTTGTATGACGTTTGATCCTTATTCCCATGATGTATGACAGGCTTGTTCCTTACTCCCATGATGTTCTATTACAGTTGTTACCCTTAATATCATGATGTTTGACAGTGTTGTCCCTTATTCCCAGGATGTTTTGTGAGTGCTGTCCCTTATTCCCATTGTGTTCTGTGACAGTGTTGTCCCTTACACCCATGATGTTGTATGACAGTGTTGTCCCATATTCCCATGATGTTGTATGACCGTGTTGTCCCTTCCTCCCATGATGTTGTATTACAGTTGTGCCCTTACTACCATGATGTTATTTGACCGTCTTGTCCCTTATTCCCAGGATGTCGTGTGACAGTGTTGTCCCTTAATCCCATGATGATGTATGTTAGTTTTGTCCCTTACTCCCATGATATCGTTTGACAGTGTTGTCTCTCATTCCCATGATGTATGACAATGTTGTCCCCTATTCCCATGATATCGTTTGACAGTGTTGTCACTCATTCCCGTGATGTTCTATGGCAGTGTTGTCCCTTTCTCCCATGATGTTGTATGACATTTGACCCTTATTCCCATGATGCTATACGACAGTGTTGTCCCTCATTCCCATTGTGTTCTGTGACAGTGTTTTCCCTTACTCCCATGATGTTGTATGACATTGTGGTCTATTATTCCCATGATGTTGCATTACTGTTGACCCTTATTCCCATGGTGTTGCATGACAGTATTGTCCCTTATTCCCATGATATTGTATGAAATTGTTGTCCCTTATTCCCATGATGTTGGATGACAGTGTTATCCCTTTCTCCCATGATGTTGTTTGACAGTGTTGTCCCTTTTTCACAGGATGTTTTATGAATGTTGTCCCTTGTTTCAATGATGTTGTATGACAGTGTTCTCCCTTATTCCCATGATATTGTACGAAAGTGGTGTCCCTTAATCCCATGATGTTGTATGATAGTTTTGTCCCTTATTCCCATGATGCTGTTTGACTGTGTTCTTCCTGACTCTCATGATGCTTTGTGACAGTGGTGTCCCATATTCCTATGACGTTGTTTGACTGTGTTGTCCCTTGCTCCGATGATGTTGCATGACAATACTGTCCCTTATTCCCATTGTGTTCTATGACAGAGTCGTCCGCTTACTCCCATGATGTGGTATTTCAGTTGTGCTCTTATTGCCATGATGTTGTTTGACAGTGTTGTCCCTTTTTCACAGGATGTTTTATGAATGTTGTCCCTTGTTTCCATGATGTTGTATGACAGTGTTATCCCTTCCTGCCATGATGTTGTATTACAGGTGTGTCCCTTATTACCATGATGTTGTGTGGCTGTTGACCCTTTTTCCCATGCTTTTGTATGACTGTTGTCCCTTACTCCCATTGTGTTGTATTTCAGTTGTGCCCTTATTACCATGATGTTGTTTGACAGTGTTGTCCCTATTTCCAGGATGTTGTATGATAGTTTTGTCCCTTATTCCCATGATGTTGTATGTGTGTTCTTCCTTACTCTCATGATGCTGTATGACAGGGGTGTCCCTTATTCCTATGATGATGTTTGACAGTGTTGTCCCTTGCTCCCATGATGTTGCATGACAATACTGTCCCTTATTCCCATTGTGTTCTATTAGTGTTGTCCCTTACTCCCATAATCTTGTATGACTGTTGACCCTTATTCCTATGATGTTGTATGACAGAGCTGTACATTGTTCCCATGATGTTGTATGACAGTCTTTTCCCTTACTCCCATGTTATCGTTTGACAGTGTTGTCCCTCATTCCCATGATGTATAACAGTGTTGTCCCTTCGTCCCATGATGTATGACTTTTGACCCTTATTCCCATGATGTTGCATGACAATACTGTCCCTTATTCCCATTGTGTTCTATTAGTGTTGTCCCTTACTCCCATGATGTTGTACGACTGTTGACCCTTATTCCCATGATGTTGTATGAAAGTGGTGTCACTTATTCCCGGGATGTCGTGTGACAGTGTAGTCCCTTAATCCCATGATGTTGTATGATGGTTTTGACCCATATTCCCATGATGTTGTATGACAGTGTTCTCCCTGACTCTCGATGCGTTATGCCAGTGGTGTCCCATATTCCTATGATGTTGTTTGACAGTGTTGTCCCTTGCTCCCATGATGCTGCATGACAATACTGTCCCTTATTCCCATTGTGTTCCATGACAGAGTTGTCCCTTACTCCCATGATGTTGTATTACAGTTGTGGCTCTTACTCCCATGATGTTGCATGACATTTGACCCTTATTCCCATGATGTTGTATGACAGTGCTGTCCCTTATTCCCATGATGTTGTATGACAGTGGTGTCTCTTATTCCCAGGATGTTTTATGAATGCTGTCGCTTATTCCCACTGTGTTCTATGGCAGCGTTGTCCCTTTCTCCCATGATGTTGTATGACAGTGGTGTCTCTTATTCCCATGATGTTGTACGACTGTTGACCCTTATTCCCGTTGTGTTGTATGGCAGTGTTATCCCTTACTCCCATGATGTTGTATGACGGTGTTGTTCCTTATTCACATGATGTTGTATGACAGTGTTGTTCTTTACTCCCATGATGATGTATTTCAGTTGTGCCCTTATTACCATGCTGTTGTTTGACAGTGTTGTCCGTTTTTCACAGGATGTTTTATGAATGTTTACCCTTGTTTCCATGATGTTGTATGACCGTGTTCTCCCTTACTGCCATGATGTTGTATTACAGGTGTGTCCCTTATTACCATGATGTTGTATGATCGTGTTGTCCATTATTAACATGATGTTGTTTCATAATGTTGTCCCATATTACCAGGATGCTTTAAGAATGTTGTCCCTTATTCCCATGATATTGTTTCACAATGTTGTCCCTTATTCCCACAATGGTGTATGGCCGTGTTGTCCCTTATTCCCAGGTTGTTTCATGAATGTTGTCCCTTATTCCCATGATGTTGTTTCACAATGTTGTCCCTTATTCCCACAATGATGTATGATTGTGGTGTCCCTTATTCCCATGATTTTTTATGAATGCTGTCGCTTATTCCCCTTGTGTTCTGTGACAAAGTTGTCCATTACTCCCACGATGTTGTATTACAGTTGTGGCTCTTATTCCCATGATGTTGTATGACTTTTGACCCTTATTCCCATGATGCTGTATGACAGTGTTGTACCTTATTCCCGTTGTGTTCTGTGACAGTGTTGTCCCTGACTCCCATGATGTTGTATGACCGTGTTGTCCCTTCCTCCCATGATGTTGTATTACAGTTGTGCCCTTACTACCATGATGTTATTTGACCGTCTTGTCCCTTATTCCCAGGATGTCGTGTGACAGTGTTGTCCCTTAATCCCATGATGATGTATGTTAGTTTTGTCCCTTACTCCCATGATATCGTTTGACAGTGTTGTCTCTCATTCCCATGATGTATGACAATGTTGTCCCCTATTCCCATGATATCGTTTGACAGTGTTGTCACTCATTCCCGTGATGTTCTATGGCAGTGTTGTCCCTTTCTCCCATGATGTTGTATGACATTTGACCCTTATTCCCATGATGCTATACGACAGTGTTGTCCCTCATTCCCATTGTGTTCTGTGACAGTGTTTTCCCTTACTCCCATGATGTTGTATGACATTGTGGTCTATTATTCCCATGATGTTGCATTACTGTTGACCCTTATTCCCATGGTGTTGCATGACAGTATTGTCCCTTATTCCCATGATATTGTATGAAATTGTTGTCCCTTATTCCCATGATGTTGGATGACAGTGTTATCCCTTTCTCCCATGATGTTGTTTGACAGTGTTGTCCCTTTTTCACAGGATGTTTTATGAATGTTGTCCCTTGTTTCAATGATGTTGTATGACAGTGTTCTCCCTTATTCCCATGATATTGTACGAAAGTGGTGTCCCTTATTCCCAGGATGTTGTATGATAGTTTTGTCCTTTATTCCCATGATGTTGTATGACAGTGTTGTCGCATACCCCCATGATATCGTTTGACAGTGTTGCCGTCATTCCCATGATGTATGACAGTGTTGTCCCTTTTTCCCATGATGGTGTATGACAGAGTTGTCCCTTGTTCCCATGATGTTGTTTGACAGTGTTCTCCCTTACTCCCATGATGTTGTATTACCGTGGTGTCTCTTATTCCCATGCTGTTGTTTGACTGGTTACCCTTATTCCCATGATGTTGTGTTACATTTGTGTCCCCTATTACCATGATGTTGTTTGACAGTGTTGTCCCTTTTTCCCATGATGTTGTATGACAGTGTTGTCCCTTACTCCCATTGTGTTGTATTTCAGTTGTGCCCTTATTACCATGATGTTGTTTCACAGTGTTGTCCCTTATTCCCACAATGGTGCATGACCATGTTGTCCCTTATTCCCATGATGTCGTTTGACTGTTGACCCATATTCCCATGATGCTGTACGACAGTGTTGTCCCTCATTCCCATTGTGTTCTGTGACAGTGTTTTCCCTTACTCCCATGATGTTGTCTGACATTGTGGTCTATTATTCCCATGATGTTGTATGACTGTTGACCCTTATTCCCATGGTGTGGCATGACAGTATTGTCCCTTATTCCCATGATATTGTATGAAAGTGGTGTCACTTACTCTCATGATGTTGTATGACAGTGTTGTCCCTTACTCCCATGATGTTGTATTACAGTTGTGCCCTTCTTCCCATGATGTTGTTTGACAGTGTTGTCACTTATTCCCATGATGTTGTATTACATTTGTGTCCCTTATTACCATGATGTTGTTTGACAGTGTTGTCCCTTTTTCCCATGATGTTGTTTGACAGTGTTGTCCCTTTTTCCCATGATGTTGTATGACAGTGTTGTCCCTTACTCCCATTGTGTTGTATTTCAGATGTGCCCTTATTACCATGATGTTGTTTGACAGGGTTGTCCCTTTTTCCCATGATGTTGTATGACAGTGTTGTCCCTTACTCCCATTGTGTTGTATTTCAGATGTCCCCTTATTACCATGATGTTGTTTGACAGTGTTGTCCCTTTTTCCCATGATGTTGTTTGACAGTGTTGTCCCTTTTTCCCATGATGTTGTATGACAGTGTTGTCCCTTTTTCCCATGATGTTGTTTGACAGTGTTGTCCCTTACTCCCATTGTGTTGTATTTCAGATGTGCCCTTATTACCATGATGTTGTTTGACAGTGTTGTCCCTATTTCACAGGATGTTTTATGAATGTTGTCCCTTATGTCTATGATGTTGTATGACAGTGTTATCCCTTATTCCCATGATGTTCTATGACAGTGTTGTCGCTTACTCCCATTGTGTTGTATTTCAGTTGTGCCCTTATTCCCATGATGTTGTTTGACAGTGTTGTCCCTTTTTCCCAGGATGTTCTATGACAGTGTTGTCCCTTACTCCCATTGTGTTGTATTTCAGATGTGCCCTTATTACCATGATGTTGTTTGACAGTGTTGTCCCTTTTTCCCATGATGTTGTTTGACAGTGTTGTCCCTTTTTCCCATGATGTTGTATGACAGTGTTGTCCCTTTTTCCCATGATGTTGTTTGACAGTGTTGTCCCTTACTCCCATTGTGTTGTATTTCAGATGTGCCCTTATTACCATGATGTTGTTTGACAGTGTTGTCCCTTACTCCCATTGTGTTGTATTTCAGATGTGCCCTTATTACCATGATGTTGTTTGACAGTGTTGTCCCTATTTCACAGGATGTTTTATGAATGTTGTCCCTTATGTCTATGATGTTGTTTGACAGTGTTATCCCTTATTCCCATGATGTTCTATGACAGTGTTGTCGCTTACTCCCATTGTGTTGTATTTCAGTTGTGCCCTTATTCCCATGATGTTGTTTGACAGTGTTGTCCCTTTTTCCCATGATGTTGTTTGACAGTGTTGTCCATTTTTCCCATGATGTTCTATGACAGTGTTGTCCCTTACTCCCATTGTGTTGTATTTCAGTTGTGCCCTTATTCCCATGATGTTGTTTGACAGTGTTGTCCCTTTTTCCCATGATGTTGTTTGACAGTGTTGTCCCTTTTTCCCATGATGTTCTATGACAGTGTTGTCCCTTACTCCCATTGTGTTGTATTTCAGTTGTGCCCTTATTACCATGATGTTGTTTGACAGTGTTGTCCCTTTTTCCCATGATGTTGTTTGACAGTGTTGTCCCTATTTCACAGGATGTTTTATGAATGTTGTCCCTTATGTCTATGATGTTGTATGACAGTGTTATCCCTTATTCCCATGATATTGTACGAAATTGGTGTCCCTTATTTCCAGGATGTTGTATGATAGTGTTCTCCCTTACTCTCATGATGCTGTATGACTGTGGTGTTCCTTATTCCTATGATGATGTTTGACAGTGGTGTCTCTTATTCCCATGACGTTGATTGACTGTGTTGTTCCTTAATCCTATGATGTTGTATGACTGTTTACCCTTATTGGCATTATGTATGACAGTGTTGTCCCTTACTCCCATGATGTTGTATGAGAGTTTCCCTTGTTCCCATGACGTTGTATGACAGTGTTGTCCCTTATTCCCATGATGTTGTTTGACAGAGTTGTCGCTTGTTCCGACGATGTTGTATGACAGTGTTATCCCTTATTCCCATGATGCTGTGCGATAGTGGTGTCTCTTATTCCCATGATGTTGTATGACTGTTGACCCTTATTCTGATGATGTTGTATGACAGAGCTGTACTTTGTTCCCATGATGTTGTATGACAGTGTTGTCCCTTACTCCCATGATTTTGCATCACAGTTGTGTCCCTTCTTACCATGATGTTGTTTGACAGTGTTGTCCCTTGTTACCAGGATGCTTTATGAATGTTATCCGTTATTCCCATGATGTTGTTTCAAAATGTTGTCCCTTATTCCCATGATGTTGTATGACAGTGTTGTCTCTTACTCCCATGATGTTGTATGACAGAGCGGTACCTTGTTCCCAGGATGTTGCATGACAGCGTTGGCACATATGCCCATGATGTTGTATGACAGTGTTGTCCCTTATTCCCATGATGTTGTATGAGAGTTTCCCTTGTTCCCATGATGTTGTATGACAGTGTTGTCCCTTACTCCCATGATGCCGTTCGATAGTGGTGTCTCTTATTCCCATGATGTTGTATGACAGTGTTGTCCCTTACTCCCATGATGTTGTATGGCAGTGTTGACCCTTATTCCCATGATGTTTTATGACATTTTTGTCCCTTACTCCCATGATACTGTAGGACAGTGTTGTCCCGTATTCCCATGTTGTTGTTTGACAGTGTTGTCCCTTACTCCCATGATTTTGTATTTCAGTTGTGCCCTTATTACGATTATGTTGTTTGACAGTGTTTTTCCTTATTCCCATGATGTTGTATGACCGTGGTGTCTCTTATTCCCAGGGTGTCGTGTGACAGTGCTGTCCCTTAATCCCATGAAGTTGCATGATAGATTTGTCCCTCATTCCCATGATGTTGTTTGACTGCGTTCTTCTTGACTCTCATGGTGCTTTGTGACAGTGGTGTCCCTTACTCCCATGATGTTGTATGGCAGTGTTGTCCCTTATTCCCATGATGTATGACAGTGTTGTCCCTTGTTCCCAAGATGCTGTATGACAGTGGTGTCTCTGATTCCCATGATGATGTATTTCAGTTGTGCCCTTGTTACCATGATGTTGTTTGACAGTGTTGTCCCTATTTCCAGGATGTTGTATGATAGTTTTGTCCCTTATTCCCATGATGTTGTATGAGTGTTCTCATTTACTCTCATGATCCTGTATGACTGTGGTGTCCCTTATTCCTGTGATGATGTTTGACAGCGTTGTTCCTTTTTCCCAGGATGTTGTTTGACTGTTGTCCCTTATTCCCATGATGTTGTATGAACGTTTTGTCCCGTATTCCCATGAGGTTGTATGACAGTGTTCTCCCTGACTCTCGATGCGTTATGACAGTGGTGTCCCATATTCCTATGATGTTGTTTCACAGTGTTGTCCCTTATTCCCACAATGGTGCATGACCATGTTGTCCCTTATTCCCATGATGTCGTTTGACAGTGTTGTCCCTTATTCCCAGGTTGTTTCATGAATGTTGTCCCTTATTCCAATGATGTATGACTGTGTTGTCACATTCTCCCATGCGGTTGTATCACAGTTCTGTCTCTTCTTACCATGATGTTGTTTGACAGTGTTGACCTTTGTTACCAGGATGCTTTATGAATGTTATCCCTTATTCCCATGATGTTGTTTCAAAATGTTGTCCCTTAATCCCTTGACATTGTTTTCCCTTATTCCCATGAAGTTGTATGACAGTGTTGTCCCTTACTCCCATGATGTTGCATGACTTTTGACCCTTATTCCCATGATGGTGCATGACAGTGTTGTCTCTTACTCCCATGATGTTGTATAACAGTGGTGTCCCTTTCTGCCATGATGTTGTATGACTTTTGATCCTTATTCCCATGATGTTGTATGACAGGCTTGTTCCTTACTCCCATGATGTTCTTTTACAGTTGTTACCCTTAATATCATGATGTTTGACAGTGTTGTCCCTTATTCCCAGGATGTTTTATGAGTGCTGTCCCTTATTCCCATTGTGTTCTGTGACAGTATTGTCCCTTACACCCATGATGTTGTCTGACATTGTGGTCTATTATTCCCATGATGTTGTATGACTGTTGACGCTTATTCCCATGGTGTGGCAAGACAGTATTGTCCCTTATTCCATTGATATTGTATGAAAGTGGTGTCACATTCCCATGATGTTGGATGACAGTGTTGTCTCTTATTCCCATGATGTTGTATGACTGTTGACCCTTATTCCCATGATGTTGTATGACAGTGCTGTCCCTTACTCTCCTGATGCTGTATGAATCTAGTGTCTCTTATTCCTGTGATGATGTTTGACAGTGTTGTTCCTTTTTCCCAGGATGTTGTTTGACTGTTGTCCTTTCTTCCCATGATGTTATATGACAGTGTTGTCCCTTGTTCCCATGATGTTGTATGACAGTGTTGTCGCATACTCCCATGATATCGTTTGACAGTGTTGCCGTCATTCCCATGATGTATGACAGTGTTGTCCCTTGTTCCCATGATGTTGTTTGACAGTGTTGTCCCTTACTCCATGACGTTGTATGACCGTGGTGTCTCTTATTCCCATGCTGTTGTATGACTGGTTACCCTTATTCCCATGATGTTGTATTACATTTGTGTCCCCTATTACCATGATGATGTTTGACAGTGTTGTCCGTTTTTCCCATGATGTTGTATGGCAGTGTTGTCCCTTACTCCCATTGTGTCGTATTTCAGTTGTGCCTTTATTCCCATGATGTTGTTTGACAGTGTTCTCGCTTACTCTCATGATGTTGTATGACAGTGTTGTCCCTTACTCCCATGATGTTGTATTTCAGTTGTGTCCCTTATTACCATGATGTTGTTTGACAGTGTTGTCCCTTTTTCCCATGATGTTGTATGACAGTGTTGTCCCTTACTCCCATTGTGTTGTATTTCAGTTGTGTCCTTATTACCATGATGTTGTTTGACAGTGTTGTCCCTATTTCACAGGATGTTTTATGAATGTTGTCCCTTATGTCTATGATGTTGTATGACAGTGTTATCCCTTATTCCCATGATATTGTACGAAAGTGGTGTCCCTTATTTCCAGGATGTTGTATGATAGTGTTCTCCCTTACTCTCATGATGTTGTATTACATTTGTGTCCCTTTATCCCATGATGTTGTTTGACTGTTGTCCCTTATTCCCATGACGTTGATTGACTGTGTTGTTCCTTAATCCTATGGTGTTGTATGACAGTGGTGTCTCTTATTCCGATGATGTTGTATGACTGTTTACACTTATTGGCATTATGTATGACCGTGTTGTCCCTTACTCCCATGATGTTGTATGAGAGGTTCCCTTGTTCCCATGATGTTGTATGACAGTGATGTCCCTTATTCCCATGATGTTGTTTGACAGAGTTGTCGCTTGTTCCGACGATGTTGTATGACAGTGTTATCCCTTATTCCCATGATGCTGTGCGATAGTGGTGTCTCTTATTCCCATGATGTTGTATGACAGTGTTGTCCCTTACTCCCATGATACTGAAGGACAGTGTTGTCCCGTATTCCCATGATGTTGTTTGACAGTGTTGTCCCTTACTCCCATGATTTTGTATCACAGTTGTGTCCCTTCTTACCATGATGTTGTTTGACAGTGTTGTCCCTTGTTACCAGGATGCTTTATGAATGTTATCCGTTATTCCCATGATGTTGTTTCAAAATGTTGTCCCTTATTCCCATGATGTTGTATGACAGTGTTGTCCCTTACTCCCAAGATGTTGTATGACAGAGCGGTACCTTGTTCCCAGGATGTTGTATGAGACTTTGCCTTGTTCCCACAATGTTGTATCTCAGTGTTGTCCCTTACTCCTCTGATGTTGTATGAGAGTTTCCCTTGTTCCCAAGATGTTGTATGACGGTGTTGTCCCTTACTCCCATGATGTTGTGTGAGAGTTTCCCTTGTTCCCATGATGTTGTATGACAGTGTTGTCCCTTACTCCCATGATGTTGTATGAGAGTTTCCCTTGTTCCCATGATGTTGTATGACGGTGTTGTCCCTTATTACCATGATGTTGTATGACAGTGGTGTCCCTTATTCACATTATGTTGTATGAGAGTGTTTTCCCTTACTCCCATGATCGTGTATGACAGTCTTGTCCCTTACTCCCATGGTATCGTTTGACAGTGTTGTCCCTCATTCCCATGATGTATGACAGTGTTGTCCCTTACTGCCAGGATGTTGCATGACTTTTGACCCTGATTCCCATGATGTTGTATGACAGTGGTGTCCCTTATTCCCATTATGTTGTCTGACAATGTTGTCCCTTACTCCCATGATGTTCTATGGCAGTGTTGCCCTTTCTGCCATGATGTTGTATGACAGTGGTGTCTCTTATTCCCATGATGTTGTATGACTTTTGAGCCTCTTCCCATGAATCTGTATGACAGTGTTGTCCCTTATTCCTGTGATGTTGTATGACATTGATGTCCCTTATTCCCATGATGTTGTAATACAGTTGTGTCTTTATTACCATGATGTTGTTTGACAGCTTTGTCCCTTTTTCACAGGATGTTTTATGAATGTTGTCCCTTATTCCCATGATGTTGTATGACAGTGTTGTCCCTAACTCACATGATGTTGTATGACAGTGTTGTCCCTTATTCCCATGATGTTGTATGAAAGTGGTGTCCTTTACTCCCATGATGTTGTATGACATTGATGACCCTTGTTCCCATGATGTTGTTTGACAGTGGTGTTACTTATTCCCATGATGTTGTTTGACAGTGTTGTCCTTTACTCCCATGATGTTGTATGAAAGTGGTGTCCCTTATTCCCATGATGTTGTATGACCGTGGTGTCATTTATTACCATGATGTATGCCAGTTGTGTCCCTTACTCCCATGATGTTGTTTGACAGTGTTGTCCCTTAATACCAGGATGCTTTATGAATGTTAACCCTTATTCCCATGATGCTGTATAATAGTTTTGACTCTTATTCCCATGATGTTGTTTGACAGTGTTGTCCCTTAATACCAGGATGCTTTATGAATGTTAACCCTCATTCCCATGATGCTGTATAATAGTTTTGACCCTTATTCCCATGATGTTGTATGCATTTTGACCCTTATTCCCATGATGTTGTATGAAAGTGTTGTCCCTTATTCCCATGATGTTGTATGACAGTTGTGTCCCTCGTTACCATGATGTTGTTTGACAGTGTTGTCCCTTTTTACCAGGATTCTTTATGAATGTTGTCCCTTATTCCCATGATGTTGTTGACAGTGTTGTCCCTTATTCCCATGATGATGTATGACTGCTTTGGCACTTATGCCCATGATGTTGTACGACAGTGTTGTCCCTTCCTCCCATGATGTTGTATGACAGTGTTGTCCCTTCCTCCCATGATGTTGTATGACAGTTTCCCTTGTTCCCATGATGTTGTATGACAGTGTTGTCCCTTACTCCCATGATGTTGTATGACAGTGGTGTCGCTTCCTCCCATGATGTTGTATGAGAGTGTTTTCCCTTACTCCCATGATGTTGTATCACAGTTGTGTCCCTTCTTACCATGATGTTGTTTGACAGTGTTGTCCCTTTTTACCAGGATTCTTTATGAATGTTTTCCCTTATGCCCATGATGTTGTATGACTGCGTTGGCACATATGCCCATGATGTTGTATGACATGTTGTCCCTTACTCCCATGATGTTGTATGACAGTGGTGTCGCTTCCTCCCATGATGTTGTATGAGAGTGTTTTCCCTTACTCCCATGATGTTGTATCACAGTTGTGTCCCTTCTTACCATGATGTTGTTTGACAGTGTTGTCCCTTTTTACCAGGATTCTTTATGAATGTTTTCCCTTATGCCCATGATGTTGTATGACAGTGTTGTCCCTTACTCCCATGATGTTGTATGAGAGTTTCCCTTGTTCCCATGATGTTGTATGACAGTGTTGTCCCTTACTCCCATGATGTTGTATGAGAGTTTCCCTTGTTCCCATGATGTTGTATGACAGTGTCGTCCCTTACTCCCATGATGTTGTATCACAGTTGTGTCCCTGCTTACCATGATGTTGTTTGACAGTGTTGTCCCTTACTCCCATGATTTTGTATCACAGTTGTGTCCCTTCTTACCATGATATTGTTTGACAGCGTTGGCATATATGCCCATGATGTTGTGTGAAAGTGGTGTCCCTTACTCCCTGATGTTGTATCACAGTTGTGTCCCTTGTTACCAAGATGTTGTTTGACAATGTTGTCCCTTTTTACCAGGATTCTTTATGAATGTTGTCCCTTATTCCCATGATGTTGTTTGACAGTGTTGTCCCTTACTCCCATGATTTTGTATCACAGTTGTGTCCCTTCTTACCATGATATTGTTTGACAGCGTTGGCATATATGCCCATGATGTTGTGTGAAAGTGGTGTCCCTTACTCCCTGATGTTGTATCACAGTTGTGTCCCTTGTTACCAAGATGTTGTTTGACAATGTTGTCCCTTTTTACCAGGATTCTTTATGAATGTTGTCCCTTATTCCCATGATGTTGTGTGAAAGTGGTGTCCCTTACTCCCATGATGTATCACAGTTGTGTCCCTTGTTACCAAGATGTTGTTTGACAATGTTGTCCCTTTTTACCAGGATTCTTTATGAATGTTGTCCCTCACTCCCATGATGTTGTATGACAGTGGTGTCCCTTATTCACATTATGTTGTATGAGAGTGTTTTCCCTTACTCCCATGATGTTGTATGACAGTGGTGTCCCTTATTCACATTATGTTGTATGAGAGTGTTTTCCCTTACTCCCATGATGTTGTATCACAGTTGTGTCCCTTGTTACCATGATGTTGTTAGACAGTGTTGTCCCTTTTTACCAGGATTCTTTATGAATGTTGTCCCTTATTCCCATGATGTTGTATGACAGTGTTATCCCTTATTCCCATGATGCTGTTCGATAGTGGTGTCTCTTATTCCCATGATGTTGTATGACTGTTGACCCTTATTCCCATGATGTTTTATGACAGTTTTGTCCCTTACTCCCATGATTCTGTATGACCGTGTTGTCCCTTACTCCCATGATGTTGTATGACAGTGTTGTCCCTTACTCCCATGATGTTGTATCACAGTTGTGTCCCTTCTTACCATGATGTTGTTTGACAGTGTTGTCCCTTGTTACCAGGATGCTTTATGAATGTTATCCGTTATTCCCATGATGTTGTATGACAGTGGTGTCCCTTATTCACATTATGTTGCATGAGAGTGTTTTCCCTTATTCCCATGATGTTGTATAATAGTTTTGACTCTTATTCCCATGATGTTGTTTGACAGTGTTGTCCCTTAATACCAGGATGCTTTATGAATGTTAACCCTTATTCACATGATGCTGTATAATAGTTTTGACCCTTATTCCCATGATGTTGTATGAATTTTGACCCTTATTCCCATGATGTTGTTTGAAAGTGTTGTCCCTTATTCCCATGATGCTGTATAATAGTTTTGACTCTTATTCCCATGATGTTGTTTGACAGTGTTGTCCCTTAATACCAGGATGCTTTATGAATGTTAACCCTTATTCCCATGATGCTGCATAATAGTTTTGAACCTTATTCCCATGATGTTGTATGAATTTTGACCCTTATTCACATTATGTTGTAGGAGAGTGTTTTCCCTTACTCCCATGATGTTGTATCACAGTTGTGTCCCTTTTTACCAAGATGTTGTTTGACAATGTTGTCCCTTTTTACCAGGATTCTTTATGAATGTTGTCCCTCACTCCCATGCTGTTGTATGACAGTTGTGTCCCTTATTCACATTATGTTGTAGGAGAGTGTTTTCCCTTACTCCCATGATGTTGTATCACTGTTGTGTCCCTTGTTATCATCATGTTGTTAGACAGTGTTGTCCCTTTTTACCAGGATTCTTTATGAATGTTGTCCCTTATTCCCATGATGTTGTATGCCAGTGTTATCCCTTATTCCCATGATGCTGTTCGATTGTGGTGTCTCTTATTCCCATGATGTTGTATGACTGTTGACCCTTATTCCCATGATGTTTTATGACAGTTTTGTCCCTTACTCCCATGATTCTGTATGACCATGTTGTCCCTTATTCCCATGATGTTGTTTGACAGTGTTTTCCCCTATTCACATTATGTTGTATGACAGTGCTGTCCCTTACTCCCATGATGTTGTATCACAGTTGTGTCCCATCTTACCATGATGTTGTTTGACAGTGTTGTCCCTTGTTACCAGGATGCTTTATGAATGTTATCCGTTATTCCCATGATCGTGTATGACAGTCTTGTCCCTTACTCCCATGGTATCGTTTGACAGTGTTGTCCCTTATTCCCATGATGTTGTATAATAGTTTTGACTCTTATTCCCATGATGTTGTTTGACAGTGTTGTCCCTTAATACCAGGATGCTTTATGATTGTTAACCCTTACTCACATGATGCTGTATAATAGTTTTGACCCTTATTCCCATGATGTTGTATGACAGTTTCCCTTGTTCCCATGATGTTGTATGACAGTGTTGTCCCTTATTCCCATGATGCTGTTCGATAGTGGTGTCTCTTATTCCCATGATGTTGTATGACTGTTGACCCTTATTCCCATGATGTTTTATGACAGTTTTGTTCCTTACTCCCATGATGCTGTCGGACAGTGTTGTCCCGTATTCCCATGATGTTGTTTGACAGTGTTGTCCCTTATTCCTGTGATGTTGTATGACAGAGCTGTCCCTTCTTACCATGATGTTGTTTGACAGTATTGTCCCTTTTTACCAGGATGCTTTACGAATGTTGTCCCTTATTCCCATGATGTTGTATGACTGCGTTGGCACTTATGCCCATGATGTTGTATGACAGTGTTGTCCCTTACTCCCATGATGTTGTATGAGAGTTTCCCTTGTTCCCATGATGTTGTATGACAGTGTTGTACCTTATTCCCATGATGTCGTATGACAGTGTTGTCCCTTATTTCCACGACGTCGTTTGACAGTGTTGTCCCTTTCTCCCATGATATTGTATGACAGTGTCGTCCCTTACTCCCATGATGTTGTCTTACAGTTGTGTCCCTTCTTACCATGATGTTGTTTGACAGTGTTATCCCTTGTTACCAGGATGCTTTATGAATGTTGTCCCTTATTCCCATGATGTTGTCTGACTGCGTTGGCACATATGCTCATGATGTTGTATGACATGTTGTCCCTTACTCCCATGATGTTGTATGACAGTGGTGTCCCTTACTCCCATGATGTTGTATGACAGTGTTATCCCTTATTCCCATGATGTTGTATGACACTGTTGCCACCTACTCCCATGATGTTGTATGCCAGTTGTGTCCCTATTCCCATGAAGTTGTATGACAGTCTCGTCTCTTACTCCCATGATGTTGTATCACAGTTGTGTCCCTTCTTACCATGATGTTGTTTGACAGTGTTGTCCCTTAATACCAGGATGCTTTATGAATGTTAGCTCTTATTCCCATGATGTTGTTTCACAATGTTGTTCCTTATTCCCATGATGTTATTTGACAGTGTTGTCCCTTATTCCCATGATGCTGTATGACAGTGTTATCCGTTATTCCCATGCTGTTGTATCCCTTATTCCCATGATGTTGTATGACAGTGTTGTCCCTTATTACCATGATGTTGTATGACAGTGTTATCCCTTATTCCCATGATGTTGTATGACAGTGTTATCCCTTATTCCCATGCTGTTGTATGCCAGTTGTGTCCCTTATTATCACGATGTTGTATGACAGTGTTGTCCCTTAATACCAGGATGCTTTATGAATGTTGTCCCTTCTTCCCACGATGTTGTTTCACAATGTTGTCTCTTTTGCCCATGATGTTGTATGACAGTGTTGTCCCTTACTCCCATGATGTTGTATTTCATTTGTGCCCCTATTACCATGATGTTATTTGACAGTGTTGTCACTTATTTCTAGGATGTTTATGAATGTTGTCCCTTATTCCCATGATATTGTATGACAGTGGTGTCTCTTATTCCCATGATGTTGTATGACAGTGGTGTCGTTTACTCCCATGATGTTGTATGAAAGTGGTGTCCCTTGTTCCCATGATGTCTGACAGTGTTGTCCCTTACTCCCATGATATGGTTTGACAATGTTGTCCCTGATTCCCATCATGTATGAAAGTCTTGTCCCTTATTCCTATAGCGTTCTATGACAGTGTTGTCCCTTACTCCCATGATATAGTATTACAGTGTTGTCCCTTATTCCCATGATGTTGTATGACAGTGTTATCCCTTATTCCCATGATGTTGTTTGACATTGATGACCCTTATTCCCAGGATGTCGTGTGACAGTGTGCTCCCTTGCTCTCATGATGCTGTATGACAGTGGTGTCCCTTATTCCTAGGATGTTGTTTGGCAGTGTCGTCACTTATTCCCATGATGTTGTCAGCCATTGTTGTCCTTTACTCCCATGATGTTGTCTGAGAGTGGTGTCCCTTATTCCCATGATGTTGTATAGCAGAGTTGTCCCTAATTCCCATTGTGTTCCATGACAGTGTTGCCCCTTATTCCCATGGTGTTGCAAGACTGTATTGTCCCTTATTCCCATGCTATTGTATGAAAGTGGTGTCACTTATTCCCAGGAAGTTGTATGACAGTGTTGTCCCTTATTCCCTTGATGTTGTTTGGCAGTGTTGTCCCTTAATCCCATGACATTGTTTGACAGTATTTACCCTTATTCCCATGATGCTGTATGACTGTGGTGTCCCTTATTCCCATGTTGTTGTATGACAGTGTTGTCCTTTACTCCCATGATGTTGTATGAAAGTTGTGTCACTTATTCCCGTGATGTTGTTTGACATTGCTGACCCTTATTCCCATGATGTTGTTTGACAGTTGTGTCACTTATTCCCATGATGTTGTATGACTGTTGACCCTTATTCCCATGATGTTGTTTGACAGTGTTGTCCCTTACTCCCATGATGTTGTATGACAATGTCGTCCCATATTCCCATGATGTTGTAAGCCATTGTTGTCCTATACTCCCTTGATGTTGTGTGACAGTTTTGTCCCTTATTCCCATGATATTGTATGAAAGTGGTGTCCCTTATTCCCAGGATGTCGTATGACTGTGTTCTCTCTTACTCTCATGATGCTGTATGACAGTGGTGTCCCTTATTCCCATGTTGTTGTATGACAGTGTTGTCCTTTACTCCCATGATGTTGTATGAAAGTTGTGTCCCTTATTCCCGTGATGTTGTTTGACATTGATGACCCTTATTCCCATGATGTTGTTTGACAGTTGTGTCACTTATTCCCGTGATGTTGTATGACTGTTGACCCTTATTTCCATGATGTTGTTTGACAGTGTTGTCCCTTACTCCCATGATATTAGTGCTAGAAATGTCATTTAGCGTGGAGAAGTGCTTCACCTGTGAGATGTGGGAGATCCATGACGCTTCCAGCGTTCCGGACAACAAGTCTACTGTTTTGGATACTGTTGCGGGGGATGGGGAAAGCAGCAGCAGCCAGAGCAGTGGCACCATGGCTGGCAGTGTTCAGCAGGGAGGAACAAAGCGCAGAAGAGCAATAGTTATAGGGGACTCTATAGTCAGGGGCACAGATAGGCGCTTCTGTGGACATGAAAGAGACTCCAGGATGGGATGTTGCCTCCCTGGTGCCAGGGTCAAGGATGTCTCTGAACGGACAGGGGGCATTCTGAAGGGGGAGGGTGAACAGCCAAAGGTTGTGGTACACATTGGTCCCAATGACATAGTTAGGAAGAGTGACGAAGTCCTGCAGGGGGATTTAGGTTGAAAGTTAAAAGACAGGACATCTCGGGTTGTAATCTCGGGATTAATCCCTGTGCCATGTGCCAGTGAGACTAGAAATAGGAAGATAGTGCAGCTAAACAGGTGGCTGCACAGCTGGTGTAGAAGGGAGGGTTTCAGATATCTGGACCATTGGGATCTCTTCAGGGACAGATGGGACCTGTACAAGAAGGACGGGTTGCATCGAACTCGCTGCGAGGTTTGTTAGCGGGAGGGTTTGAACTAGTGTGGCAGGATGATGGGAACCAGAGCAGTAGGACAGCAAGTGAAATAAATGATAGGGAACTAGTAAATAAGGCCAGTAAGACTAAGAGGAAGAGCAGGCAGGGAGATGTTGCAGAGCACAGCGGGACTGGTGGGCTGAAGTGCATTTGTTTCAATGCGAGAAGTATAACAGGTAAGGCAGATGAACTTAGAGCTTGGATTAGTAGTTGGAAATATGATGTTGCTGCTATTACAGAGACTTGGTTGAGGGAAGGACAGGATTGGCAGCTAAATGTTCCAGGATTTAGAAGCTTCAGGCGGGATAGAGGGGGATGTAAAAGGGGTGGGGGAGTTGCATTACTTGTTAAGGAGAATATCACAGTGTACTGTGGGAGGACACCTCAGAGGGGTCATGCAGCGAGGCAATATGGGTGGAGCTCAGGAATAGGAAGGGTGCAGTCACGATGTTGGGGGTTTGCTACAGGCCTCCCAACAGCCAGTGGGAGGTAGACGAGCAGATATGTAGACAGAATTTGGAAAGATGTAAAGGTAACCGGGTTGTAGTGGTTGCTGATTTTAACTTCCCCAATATTGACTGGGACTCACTTAGTGCTAGGTGCTTGGATGGAGCATCCAGGAGGGCTTCTTGAAACAATATGTAGATAGTGCAACTAGGGATGGGGCCGTACTGGACCTGGTATTGGGGAATGAGCCCGGCCAGGTGGTCGAAGTTTCAGTAGGGGAGCATTTCGGGAACAGTGACCATAATTCCATAAGTTTTAAGGTACCTGTGGATAAGGATAAGAGTAGTCCTCGGGTGAAGGTGCTAAATTGGAGGAAGGCTAATTATAACAATATTAGGCAGGAACTGAAGAATTTAGATTGGGGGTGGCTGTTTGAGGGTCAATCAACATCTGACATGTGGGAGTTTTTCAAACGTCAGTTGATTAGAATCCAGGACCAGCATGTTCCTGTGAGGAAGAAGGATATGTTTGGCAAGTTTCGGGAACCTTGGATAACGCGGGATATTGTGAGCCTCGTCAAAAAGAAAAAGGAAGCATTCGTAAGGGCTGGAAGGCTAGGAACAGACGAATCCCTTGAGGAATATAAAGACAGTAGGAAGGAACTTAAGCAAAGAGTCAGGAGGGCTAAAAGGGGTCATGAAAAGTCATTGGCAAACAGGATTAAGGAAAATCCCAAGGCTTTTTATACATATATTAAGAGCAAGAGGGTAACTAGGGAAAGGGTTGGCCCACTCAAGGACAGAGAAGGGAATCTATGTGTGGAGCCAGAGGAAATGGGCGAGGTACTAAATGAATACTTTGCATCAGTATTCACCAAAGAGAAGGACTTGGTGGATGATAAGCCGAGGGAAGGGAGTGTAGATAGTCTCAGTCATCTCATTATCAAAAAGGAGGTGGTGTTGGGTGTCTTGCCAAGCATTAAATTGATAAGTCGCCAGGGCCTGATGGGATCGACCCCAGAATACTGAGGGAGGCAAGGGAAGAAATTGCTGGGGCCTTGACAGAAATCTTTGCATCCTCATTGGCTACAGGTGAGGTCCCAGAGGACTGGAGAATGGCCAATGTTGTTCCTTTGTTTAAGAAGGGTAGCAAGGATAATCCAGGAAATTATAGGCCGGTGAGCCTTACGTCAAAATAGGGAAATTATTGGAGAGGATTCTTCGGGACAGGATTTACTCCCATTTGGAAACAAACCAACTCATTAGCGAGAGGCAGCATGGTTTTGTGAAGGGGAGGTCGTGTCTCACTAATTTAATTGAGTTTTTTGAGGAAGTGACAAAGATGATTGATGAAGGAAGGGCAGTGGATGTTGTCTATATGGACTTCAGTAAGGCCTTTGACAAGGTCCCTCATGGCAGACTGGTACAAAAGGTGAAGTCACACGGTATCAGAGGGGAGCTGGCAAGATGGATACAGAACTGGCTCTGTCATAGAAGACAGAGGGTATCAGTGGAAGGGTGCTTTTCTGAATGGAGGGATGTGACTAGTAGTGTTCCGCAGGGATCAGTGCTGGGACCTTTGCTCTTTGTAGTATATATAAATGATTTGGAGGAAAATGTAGCTGGTCTGATTAGTAAGTTTGCGGACGACACAAAGGTTGGTGGAGTTGCGGATAGTGACGAGGATTGTCAGAGGATACAGCAGGATCTTGATCGGTTGGAGACTTGGGCAGAGAAATGGCAGATGGAGTTTAATCTGGACAAATGTGAGGTAATGCATTTTGGAAGGTCTAATGCAGGTGGGAAGTATACAGTAAATGGCAGAACCCTTAGGAGTATTGACAGGCAGTGAGATCTGGGCGTACAGGTCCACAGGTCACTGAAAGTGGCAACGCAGGTGGATAAGGTAGTCAAGAAGGCATACGGCATGCTTGCCTTCATCGGTCGGGGCAGAGAGTATAAAAATTGGCAAGTCATGCTGCAGCTGTACAGAACTTTAGATAGGCCACACTTAGAATATTGCGTGCAATTCTGGTCGCCACACTACCAGAAGGACGTGGAGGCTTTGGAGAGGGTACAGAAGAAGTTTACCAGGATGTTGCCTAGTCTGGAGGGCATTAGCTATGAGGAGAAGTTGGATAAACTCGGATTGTTTTCACTGGAATGAGGGAGGTGGAGGGGCGACATTATAGAGGTTTACAAAGTTATGAGCGGCATGGACAGAGTGGATAGTCAGAAGCTTTTTCCCAGGGTGGAAGAGTCAGTTACTGGGGGGCATAGGTTTAAGGTGCGAGGGGCAAAGTTTAGAGGGGATGTGTGTGGCAAGTTCTTTGCACATAGGGTGGTGAGTGCCTGGAACTTGCTGCCGGGGGAGGTGGTGGAAGCAGGTACGATAGCGACGTTTAAGAGGCATCTTGACAAATACATGAATAGGATGGGAATAGAGGGATATGGTCCCCGGAAGTGCAGAAGGTTTTAGTTTAGGCAGGCATCAAGATCGGCGCAAGCTTGGAGGGCCGAATGGCCTGTTCCTGTGCTGTACTCCCGCTTGCTCTCATGCTCACATATCTGTCCTGGGATTGCTGCAGTGTTCCAGTGAACATCAACGCAAGCTCGAGGAACAGTATCTCATCTACCGATTAGGCACACTACAGCCTGCCGGACTGAACATTGAGTTCAATAATTTCAGAGCATGACAGCCCCCCATTTTACTTTCATTTTTTGCTGTTTTTTCTTTTTTACATTTTTTACAACCTTTTTTTTTTGCATTTATTTCATTTCATCTGAGTTTGTTCAGTTTGCTCACCCACTGTTTTTTTTCATGTTTGCACTTGCTGCTGTTCAATATTCAGTCCATTAACACCCTATCTGTACCAATGCTGTGTCTTTCAACACACCATTAACATATTGTTTGCCTTTGCTCCATGACGTTTTGGTCAGCTATGTGGCCTTGTCCAATCTACACCTTCTCCTTTGTTATCTCTTGCCCCACCCCCACCTCACTTACTTATAACCTGTGACATTTTTAATATTTTTCAGTTCTGAAGAAGGGTCACTGACCCGAAACGTTAACTCTGCTTCTCTTTCCACAGATGCTGCCAGACCTGCTGAGTGGTTCCAGCATTTCTTGTTTTTATTTCAGATTTCCAGCGTCCGCAGTATTTTGCTTTTATATTACTGTACTGTTCTTTGTTCTTTGTTGTTCTTCGATATCGTTTGACAGTGTTGTCCCTTATTCCCATGATGTTGCATGACAGTGTTGTCCCTTATTCCCATGATGTTGTATGATATTGATGTCCCTTATTCCCATGATGTTGATTGACTGTGTTGTCCCTTATTCCCATGATGTTGTATGACAGTGTTGTTCCCTGTTCCCATGATGTCGTATGACAGTGGTGTCCCTTATTCTCATGATGTTGTTTGTCAGTGTTGTCCCTTATTCCCATGATGTTGTATGACAGTGTTTTCCCTTACTCCTATGATGTTGTATGACAGTGGTGTCCCTTATTCTCATTATGTTGTTTGTCAGTGTTGTCCCTTATTACCATGATGTTGTTTGTCAGTGTTGTCCCTTATTACCATGATGTTGTTTGTCAGTGTTGTCCCTTATTCCCATGATGTTGTATGACAGTGTTTTCCCTTACTCCCATGATGTTGTATGACAGTGTTGTCCCTTAATCCCATGATGTTGTTTGACAGTGTTGTCCCTTAATCCCATGATGTTGTTTGTCAGTGTTGTCCCTTAATCCCATGATGTTGTTTGACAATGTTGTCCCTTATTACCATGATGTTTTATGACCGTGTTGTCCCTTATTCCCATGATGTTGTTTGTCAGTGTTGTCCCTTAATCCCATGACATTGTTTGACCGTGTTGTCCCTTACTCCCATGATGTTGTATGACAATGTTGTCCCTTATTACCATGATGTTGTTTGTCAGTGTTGTCCCTTATTACCATGATGTTGTTTGTCAGTGTTGTCCCTTAATCCCATGACATTGTTTGACAATGTTGTCCCTTATTACCATGATGTTTTATGACCGTGTTGTTCCTTATTCCCATGATGTTGTTTGTCAGTGTTGTCCCTTAATCCCATGACATTGTTTGACCGTGTTGTCCCTTATTACCATGATGTTTTATGACCGTGTTGTCCCTTACTCCCATGATGTTGTATGACAATGTTGTCCCTTATTCCCATGATGTTGTATGACAATGTTGTCCCTCATTCCCATGATGTTGTATGGTTTGCACTGGAGTGCTGACTTGGGTAGCATTAGAGTGCTACAGTGGAAGTTTGGTAACTGAGGATAATTAAGGGTTAATTTTATCTCAAATCTAATCTGTCCTTTATTTTGCAGATTAATTTAACAGTTGCTGTTAGGGTTGGAGAAGGTGAGTTTTAGACCAGCTTTAAACAGGGTTCACTCAGGCTCTGATTGCAGCTGTCCCTTGTTAATTAGAGAATTGGCTTAAACCAGTTTTCAGGGGGCTAAAGTCAGTCAGTATAAAAGTGAGCCATTTTACAGTGCTGACTTGGGTTGCATTAGAGTGCTACAGTGGAAGTTTGGTAACTGAGGAAGTTCGGTAAGGAGGGAGCGAGGAGCTCCTTTCATTTCCTACCTGTCCTCAGTGAGGGGAACCGAGAGCTTCCAAAGAGCACAGCTGACTGGGAGAAGACTCGGAGGGTGGAGTTCCGGACCGGTAAGTATAAAAAAACTTAGCTCTGGTAAAAAACTGAAAGTGACGTCACAGGAAATCTGTGACCTGATTGGCTGGCAGAGAATTTTTTTTAACTGAATTTGAAAATAAAACATTGATTAAAAATTGATTAAAACATTAATTAACTAATTAATAAGTAGTGTAACTAAACCAGAGGGAGATTACCATATTTAGTTAGCATTTAATATTTATAGTAGGAATCTAGCACGAGGGACCATATAGTTAATTATAGCAATTTAGTAAGGATTTAATAAGTATGTATTTATTTTAAATTAATTTATTAATTTGTGCTAGAAATGTCAGTTAGAGGGGTGAAGTGCTTCACCTGTGAGATGTGGGAGATCCGTGACGCTTCCAGCGTTCCGGATGACTACATCTGCAGGAAGTGTACCCAGTTGCAGCTTCTCACAGACCGCATGGATCGGTTGGAGCGGCAACTGGATGCACTTAGGAGCATGCAGGTGGCAGAAAGCATCATAGACAGGAGTTTTATAGAAGTGTTTACACCCAAGGTGCAGGCAGATAGATGGGTGACCACTAGAAGAGGCAGGCAGTCAGTGCAGGAATCCCCTGTAGCTATCCCCCTCTTTAACAAGTATACCATTTTGGATACTGTTGTGGGGGCGTGGGGATGGCCTATCAGGGGAAAAGAGCAGCAGCCAGAGCAGTGGCACCATGGCTGGCACTGTTGTTCAGCAGGGAGGGACCAAGCGCAGAAGAGCAATAGTTATCGGGGACTCTATAGTCAGGGGCACAGATAGGCACTCTGTGGACATGAAAGAGACTCCAGGGAGGTATGTTGTCTCCCTGGTGCCAGTGTCAAGGGTGTCTCTGAACGGACAGGGGGCATTCTGAAGGGGGAGGGTGAACAGCCAGAGGTTGTGGTACACATTGGTACTAACGACATAGGCAGGAAGAGTGATGAGGTCCTGCAGGGGGAGTTTAGGGAGTTAGGTAGAAAGTTAAAAGACAGGACCTCTAGGGTTGTAATCTCGATTACTCCCTGTGCCACGTGCCAGGTGCCAGTGAGGCTGGAAATAGGAGTATAGTGCAAATAAAGACGTGGCTGAACAGCTGGTGTAGAAGGGAGGGTTTCAGATATTTGGACCATTGGGATCTCTTCAGGGACAGATGGGACCTGTATAAGAAGGACGGGTTGCATCTAAACTGGAGGAAGCAGAAATATCCTGGCTGCGAGGTTTGCTAGTGTCACTTGGGAGGGTTTGAACTAGTGTGGCAGGGGGGTGGGAACCAGAGCAGTAGGACAGCAAGTGAAATAAATGATAGGGAACTCGTAAATAAGGCCAGTAAAACTAAGAGGAAGAGCAGGCAGGGAGATGTTGCGGAGCACAGCGGGACTGGTGGTCTGAAGTGCATTTGTTTCAATGCGAGAAGTATAACAGGTAAGGCAGATGAACCTAGAGCTTGGATTAGTACTTGGAACTATGATGTTGTTGCTATTACAGAGACTTGGTTGAGGGAAGGACAGGATTGGCAGCTAAATGTTCCAGGATTTAGAAGCTTCAGGCGGGATAGAGGGGGATGTAAAAGGGGTGGGGGAGTTGCATTACTTGTTAAGGAAAATATCACAGTGTACTGTGGGAGGACACCTCGGAGGGGTGGTGCAGTGAGGCAATATGGGTGGAGCTCAGAAATAGGAAGGGTGCAGTCATGATGTTGGGGGTTTTCTACAGGCCTCCCAACAGCCAGCAGGAGATAGAGGAGCAGATATGTTGACAGATTTTGGAAAGATGTAAAGGTAACCGGGTTGTAGTGGTCGGTGATTTTAACTTCCCCTATATTGACTGGGACTCACTTTGTGCTCGGGGCTTGGATGGGGCAGAATTTGTAAGGAGCATCCAGGAGGGCTTCTTGAAACAATATGTAGATAGTGCAACTAGGGATGGGGCCGTACTGGACCTGGTATTGGGGAATGAGCCCGGCCAGGTGGTCGAAGTTTCAGTAGGGGAGCATTTCGGGAACAGTGACCATAATTCCATAAGTTTTAAGGTACCTGTGGATAAGGATAAGAGTAGTCCTCGTGTGAAGGTGCTAAATTGGAGGAAGGCTAATTATAACAATATTAGGCAGGAACTGAAGAATTTAGATTGGGGGCGGCTGTTTGAGGGTCAATCAACATCTGACATGTGGGAGTCTTTCAAACGTCAGTTGATTAGAATCCAGGACTAGCATGTTCCTGTGAGGAAGAAGGATATGTTTGGCAAGTTTCGGGAACCTTGGATAACGCGGGATATTGTGAGCTTCGTCAAAAAGAAAAAGGAAGCATTCGTAAGGGCTGGAAGGCTAGGAACAGACGAATCCCTTGAGGAATATAAAGACAGTAGGAAGGAACTTAAGCAAAGAGTCAGGAGGGCTAAAAGGGGTCATGAAAAGTCATTGGCAAACAGGATTAAGGAAAATCCCAAGGCTTTTTATACATATATTAAGAGCAAGAGGGTAACTAGGGAAAGGGTTGGCCCACTCAAGGACAGAGAAGGGAATCTATGTGTGGAGCCAGAGGAAATGGGCGAGGTACTAAATGAATACTTTGCATCAGTATTCACCAAAGAGAAGGACTTGGTGGATAAGCTGAGGGAAGGGAGTGTAGATAGTCTCAGTCATCTCATTATCAAAAAGGAGGTGTTTGCAAGACACCAAAGCATTAACGTAGATAAGTCCCCAGGGCCTGATGGGATCTACCCCAGAATACTGAGGGAGGCAAGGGAAGAAATTGCTGGGGCCTTGACTGAAATTTTTGCATCCTCATTGGCTACAGGTGAGGTGCCAGAGGACTGGAGAATGGCCAATGTTGTTCCTTTTTTTAAGAAGGGTTGCAAGGATAATCCAGGAAATTATAGGCCGGTGAGCCTTACGTCAGTGGTCGGGAAATTATTAGAGAGGATTCTTCAGGACAGGATTTACTCCGATTTGGAAACAAACCAACTCATTAGCGAGAGGCAGCATGGTTTTGTGAAGGGGAGGTCGTGTCTCACTAATATGATTGAGTTTTTTGAGGAAGTGACAAAGATGATTGATGAAGGAAGGGCAGTGGATGTTATCTATATGGACTTCAGTAAAGCCTTTGACAAGGTCCCTCATGGCAGACTGGCACAAAAGGTGAAGTCACACGGGATCAGAAGTGAGCTGGCAAGATGGATACAGAACTGGCTCTGTCATAGAAGACAGAGGATATCAGTGGAAGGGTGCTTTTCTGAATGGAGGGATATGACTAGTGGTGTTCCGCAGGGATCAGTGCTGGGACCTTTGCTCTTTGTAGTATATATAAATGATTTGGAGGAAAATGTAGCTGGTCCCATCAGTAAGTTTGAGGACGACACAAAGGTTGGTGGAGTTACAGATAGTGATGAGGATTGTCAGAGGATACAGCAGGATATAGATCGGCTGGAGACTTGGGCAGAGAAATGGCAGATGGAGTTTAATCCGGACAAATGTGAGGTAATGCAGGTGGGAAGTATACAGTAAATGGCAGAACCCTTAGGAGTATTGACAGCCAGAGAGATCTGGGCGTACAGGTCCACAGGTCACTGAAAGTGGCAACGCAGGTGGATAAGGTAGTCAAGAAGGCATACGGCATGCTTGCCTTCATCGGTCGGGGCAGAGAGTATAAAAATTGGTAAGTCGTGCTGCAGCTGTACAGAACTTTAGATAGGCCACACTTAGAATATTGCGTGCAATTCTGGTCGCCACACTACCAGAAGGACGTGGAGGCTTTGGAGAGGGTACAGAAGAGGTTTACCAGGATGTTGCCTAGTCTGGAGGGCATTAGCTATGAGGAGAAGTTGGATAAACTCGGATTGGTTTCACTGGAACGACGGAGGTGAAGGGGCGACATGATCGAGGAGTGGCATGGACAGAGTGGATAGTCAGAAGCTTTTTCCCAAGGTGGAAGAGTCAGTTACTAGGGGACATAGGTTTAAGGTGAGAGGGACAAAGTTTAGAGGGGATGTGTGAGGCAAGTTCTTTGCACATAGGGTGGTGAGTGCCTGGAACTTGCTGCCGGGGGAGGTGGTGGAAGCCGGTACGATAGCGACGTTTTAGAGGCATCTTGACAAATACATGAATAGGATGGGAATAGAGGGATATGGACCCCGGAAGTGTAGAAGGTTTTTGTTTAGGCAGGCATCAAGATCAGCGACGGCTTGGATGGCCGAATGGCCTGTTCCTGTGCTGTACTATTCTTTGTTCTTTGACAGTGTTGTCTCTTACTTCCATGGTGTTGTATGACATTGTTGTCCCTTGTTCCCATGATGTTGTATGACAGTATTGTCCCTGAATCCTATGATGTTGTATGACAGTGGTGTCCCTTATTCCCAGGATGTTGTCCGACATTGTTGCCCCTTATTCCCATCATTTTGTATGACCGTGGTGTCCCTTATTCCCATGATTTTGTTCGACAGTATTGTCCCTTATTTCCTTGATGTCGTATGACAGTGTTGTCCCTTTTTCCCATGATGCTGTTTTACAGTGTTCCTTATTCCCAGGATGTTGAATGACTGTTGTCCCTTAATTCCATGATGTTGTACGACAGTGTTGTCCCTTTTGATGTCGTATGACAGTATTGTCCCTTATTTCCACAACGTCGTTTGACAGTCTTGTCCCTTACTCCCAAGATGTTGTATGACTGTAGTGTCCCTTTCTCCCATGATGCCGTATGACAGTGTTGTCCCTTATTCCCATGATGTCGTTCGACAGGGTTGCCCCTTATTCCCATGATTGCGTCTGATAGTGTTGTTCCTTATATCCATTATGTTGTATGATAGTGGTGTCTCTTATTTCCTTGATGTCGTATGACAGTGGTGTCCCTTATTCCCTTTATGTTGTATGAAAGTGTTGTCCCTTACTCCTATGGCGTAGTATGACTGTTCTGTCCCTTTTTCCCACATTGTTTAACAGTGTTGTCCCTTATTCCCATTATGTTGTGTGACGGTGGTGTCCCTTACTCTCATCATCCCGTATGACCGTGTTGTGAGTTATTCCCATGCTGTCGTATGACATTGTTGTCCCTAATTCCCATGATTTCGTATGAAAGTGGCGTCCCTTATTCCCATGATGTTGAATGACTGTTGTCCCTTAATCCCATGATCTGGTTTAACATTGTTGTCCCTTATTCCCATGATGTTGTCTGACAGCGTTGACCCTTGCTCCTATGGTGTAGTATGACTGTGCTGCCCCTTTTTCCCCACGTTGTTTGACAGTGGTCTCCCTTATTCCCATCATGTTGTTTGACAGTGTTGTCAATTATTCGCAGGTTGTTGAATGACTGTTGTCCCTTAATCCCATGATGCCATATGACAATGGTGTCCCTTTTTCCCATGATGCTGTTTTACAGTGTTCCTTATTTCCATGATGTTGAATGACTGTTGTCCCTTAATCCCATGATCTGGTTTAACATTGTTGTCCCTTATTCCCATGATGTTGTCTGACAGCGTTGACCCTTGCTCCTATGGTGTAGTATGACTGTGCTGCCCCTTTTTCCCCACGTTGTTTGACAGTGGTCTCCCTTATTCCCATCATGTTGTTTGACAGTGTTGTCAATTATTCGCAGGTTGTTGAATGACTGTTGTCCCTTAATCCCATGATGCCATATGACAATGGTGTCCCTTACTCCCATGATGCCATATGACAATGGTGTCCCTTTTTCCCATGATGCTGTTTTACAGTGTTCCTTATTTCCATGATGTTGAATGACTGTTGTCCCTTAAACCCATGATGTCTTAGGACAGTGTTGTCCCTTATTTCCACGACGTCGTTTGACAGTGTTGTCCTTTACTCCCGTGATGTTGTATTACAGTGGTGTCCCTTTCTCCCATGATGCCGTATGACAGTGTTGTCGCTTATTCCCATGATGTCGTTTGACCAGGTTGTCTCTTATTCCCATGATGTCGTCTGACAGTGTTTTCCCTTATTCCCATGATGTTGTTTGATAGCGTTGTCCCTTACTCCTATGGTGTAGTATGACTGTGCTGTCCCTTTTTCTCACGTTGTTTGTCCCTTATTCCCATTATGTTGTATGACGGTGGTGTCCCTTACTCTCATCATCTCGTATGACCGTGTTGTGAGTTATTCCCATGATGTCATATGACATTGGTCTCCCTTATTCCCATGATGTTGTTTGACAGCGTTGTCCCTTGCTCCTATGGTGTAGTATGATTGTGCAGCCCCTTTTTCCCATGTTATTTGACAGTGGTCTCCCTTATTCCCATGATGTTGTTTGACAGTGTTGTCCCTTATTCCCATGATGTTGTCTGACAGCGTTGTCCCTTGCTCCTATGGTGTAGTATGATTGTGCAGCCCCTTTTTCCCATGTTATTTGACAATGGTCTCCCTTATTCCCATGATGTTGTTTGACAGTGTTGTCACTTATTCGCAGGTTGTTGAATGACTGTTGTCCCTTAATCCCATGATGCTTTATGACAGTTGTGTCCCTTATTCCCATGATGTATGACAGTGTTGTCACTTACTCCCATGATGATGTATGACAGTGGTGTCCTTTACTCTCATGATGTGGTATGACATTGGTGTCCCTTTTTCCCATGATGTATGACAGTGTTGTCACTTACCCCCATGATGATGTATGACAGTGGTGTCCTTTACTCTCATGATGTGGTATGACATTGGTGTCCCTTTTTCCCATGATGTATGACAGCGTTGTCCCTTATTCCCATGATGTTGTATGACAGTGGTGTCCCTTATTCCCTTTATGTTGTATGACAGTGTTGTCCTTTACCCCCGTGATATTGATTGACAGTGATGTCCCTGATTCCCTATTTTTTGTATGACAGTGTTGTCCGTTACTCCCATGATGTTGTAAGAAAGTGGTATCCCTTACTCACATGATGATGTACGACTGTGGTGTCGCTTATTCCCATGATGTTGTATGGCATTGGTGTCCCTTATTCCCATGATATCGTTTGACAGTGTTGTCCCTTAATCCCATGATATCGTGTAACATTGGTGTGCCTTATTCCCATGATGTCTTTTGCCAGTGTTGTCCGTTATTCCCATGATGTCGCTGGCCGTTGTTGTCCCTTATTCCCATCATGTTGTACGACAGTGTTGTCACTTATTCCCAGGTTGTTGTATGACAGTGTTGTCACTTATTTCCATGATGTTGTATGACAGTATTGTCCCTTATTTCCATGATGTTGTATGACAGTATTGTCCCTTATTCCCATGATGTTGTATGACTGTTCTCCCTTAATCTCATGATGATGTACGAGAGTGTTGTTCCTTTCTCCCATTATGTCGTTTGGCAGGGTTGCCCCTTATTCCCATGATGTTGTTTGACAGTGTTGTTCCATATTTCCATGATGTTGTACGACAGTGTTCTCCCTTACTCCCATCATCTCGTATGACCGTGTTGTGAGTTATTCCCATGATGTCGTATGACATTGCTTTCCCTTACTCCCATGATTGTGTATGACATTGGTGTCCCTTATTCCCATGATGTTGTATGAGCATGTTGTCCCTAATTCCCATGATGTCGTATGACAGTGTTGTCCCATATTCCCATGATGTTGTATGACATTGTTGTCCCTTACTCCCATGATGGTGCATGACAGTGGTCTGCCTTATTCCCATGATGTTGTATGAGCATGTTGTCCCTAATTCCCATGATGTCGTATGACAGTGTTGTCCCTTATTCCCATGATGTTCTACGACAGTGTTGTCCCTTTCTCCCATGATGTTGTCTGACATTGTTGTCCCTTACTCCTATGGTCTAGTATGACTGTGCTGCCCCTTTTTCCCACGTTGTTTGACAGTGTTGTCTCTTATTCCAATGATGTTGTCTGACAGTGTTGTCCCATATTCCCATGATGTCGTATGACAGTGTTGTCCTTTACTCCCATGATGTATGACAGTGGTGTCCTTTCTTCCCATGATGTATGACAGTGGTGTCTCTTGTTACCATGATGTTGTATGACAGTGTTGTCCCTTTCTCCCAATCTGTTGTATAACAGTGGTGTTCCATATTCCCAGGATGTTTGACTGCTGTCCCTTGTTCCCATGATGTTGTATGACAGTGGTGTCCCTTACTCCCATGATGCCATATGACAGTGGTGTCCCTTTTTCCCATGGTGCTGTTTGACAGTGTTCCTTATTCCCATGATGTTGAATGACTGTTGTCCCTTATTCCCATGATGTTGTATGACAGTGTTGTCCCTTATTCCCATTATGTTGTGTGACGGTGGTGTCCCTTACTCTCATCATCCCGTATGACCGTGTTGTGAGTTATTCCCATGCTGTCGTATGACATTGTTGTCCCTAATTCCCATGATTTCGTATGAAAGTGGCGTACCTTATTCCCATGATGTTGAATGACTGTTGTCCCTTAATCCCATGATCTGGTTTAACCTTGTTGTCCCTTATTCCCATGATGTTGTCTGACAGCGTTGACCCTTGCTCCTATGGTGTAGTATGACTGTGCTGCCCCTTTTTCCCCACGTTGTTTGACAGTGGTCTCCCTTATTCCCATCATGTTGTTTGACAGTGTTGTCAATTATTCGCAGGTTGTTGAATGACTGTTGTCCCTTATTTCCATGATGTCGTATATCAGTGGTATCCCTTTATCCCATGATGTCGTATGACAGTGGTGTCCCTTATTCCCTTTATGTTGTATGACAGTGTTGTCCTTTACCCCCATGATATTGATTGACAGTGGTGTCCCTTATTTCCATGGTGTTGTACGAGAGTGTTGTCCCTTCTCCCATGATGCCGTATGACAGTGTTGGCCCTTACCCCCGAGATGTTGATTGACAGTGTTGTCCCATATTCCCTTTATGTTTTATGACAGTGTGTCCCGTTTTCCCATGATGATGTAAGACAGTGTTGTCCCCATTTCCCATGATGTCGAATGATAGTGTTGTCCCTCACTGCCAAGATGTTGTATGATAGTGTTATCCCTTATTCCCTTTATGTTGTATGACAGTGTTGCCCCTTTCTCCCATGATGTTGTATGACAGTGCTGCCCCTTTTTCCCACGTTGTTTGACAGTGGTCTCCCTTAATCCCATCATTTTGTATGACAGTGTTGTCACTTATTCGCAGGTTGTTGAATGACTGATGTCCCTTATTTCCATGATGTCGTATATCAGTGGTATCCCTTTATCCCATGATGCCGTATGACAGTGTTGGCCCTTACCCCCGAGATGTTGTATGACAGTGTTGTCCCATATTCCCTTTATGTTTTATGACAGTGTTGTCCCTTTTTCCCATGATGTCGTATGACAGTGTTGTCCCTCACTGCCAAGATGTTGTATTATAGTGTTGTCCCTTATTCCCATGATGTTGTATGACAGTGTTGTCCTTTACCCCCATGATATTGATTGACAGTGGTGTCCCTTATTTCCATGATGTTGTACGAGAGTGTTGTCCCTTCTCCCATGATGTCATATGACAGTGTTGGCCCTTACCCCCGAGATGTTGTATGCCAGTGTTGTCCCATATTCCCTTTATGTTTTATGACAGTGTGTCCCGTTTTCCCATGATGATGTAAGACAGTGCTTTCCCCATTTCCCATGATGTCATATGATAGATGTTGTCCCTTTTTCCCATGATGTTGTATGACAGTGTGGGCCCTTACCCCCGGGATGTTGTATGACAGTGTTGTCGCATATTCCCTATATGTTGTATGGCAGTGCTGCCCCTTTTTCCCCCGTTGTTTGACAGTGGTCTCCCTTAATCCCATCATTTTGTATGACAGTGTTGTCACTTATTCACAGGTTGTTGAATGACTGGTGTCCCTTATTTCCATGATGTCGTATATCAGTGGTATCCCTTTATCCCATGATGCCGTATGACAGTGTTGGCCCTTACCCCCGAGATGTTGTATGACAGTGTTGTCCCATATTCCCTTTATGTTTTATGACAGTGTTGTCCCTTTTTCCCATGATGTCGTATGACAGTGTTGTCCCTCACTGCCAAGATGTTGTATTATAGTGTTGTCCCTTATTCCCATGATGTTGTATGACAGTGTTGTCCTTTACCCCCATGATATTGATTGACAGTGGTGTCCCTTATTTCCATGATGTTGTATGACAGTGTTGTCCCTTATTCCCATGATGTTGTATGACAGTGTTCTCCCTTATTCCCATGATGTTGTATGACAGTGTTGTCCTTTACCCCCATGATATTGATTGACAGTGGTGTCCCTTATTCCCATGATGTTGTATGACAGTGTTGTCCCTTATTCCCATGATGTTGTATGACAGTGTTGTCCTTTACCCCCATGATATTGATTGACAGTGGTGTCCCTTATTTCCATGATGTTGTACGAGAGTGTTGTCCCTTCTCCCATGATGTCATATGACAGTGTTGGCCCTTACCCCCGAGATGTTGTATGCCAGTGTTGTCCCATATTCCCTTTATGTTTTATGACAGTGTGTCCCGTTTTCCCATGATGATGTAAGACAGTGCTTTCCCCATTTCCCATGATGTCGTATGACAGATGTTGTCCCTTTTTCCCATGATGTTGTATGACAGTGTGGGCCCTTACCCCCGGGATGTTGTATGACAGTGTTGTCGCATATTCCCTATATGTTGTATGGCAGTGCTGTCCCTTATTCCCATGATGTCGTTTGAGTGTTGTCCCTTATTCCCATGATGTTGTATGACAGTGGTGTCCCTCACTCCCATGATGTTGCATGACAGTGGTGTACCTTTCTCCCAAGATGTTGTATGACAGTGTTGTCCCTTACCCCTGAGATGTTGTATGACAGTGTTGTCCCATATTCCCTTTATGTTTTATGACAGTGTGTCCCGTTTTCCCATGATGATGTAAGACAGTGCTTTCCCCATTTCCCATGATGTCGTATGACAGATGTTGTCCCTTTTTCCCATGATGTTGTATGACAGTGTGGGCCCTTACCCCCGAGATGTTGTATGACAGTGTTGTCGCATATTCCCTATATGTTGTATGGCAGTGCTGTCCCATATTCCCATGATGTTGTATGAAAGTTTTGTCCCTTATTCCCATGATGTTGTATGACAGTGGTGTCCCTTATTCCCATGATGTTGTATGACAGTGGTGCCCCTCACTCCCATGATGTTGCATGACAGTGGTGTACCTTTCTCCCATGATGTTGTATGACAGTGGTGTCCCTCACTCCCATGATGTTGCATGACAGTGGTGCACCTTTCTCCCAAGATGTTGCATGACAGTGTTGTCCCTTATTCCCATGAGGTTGTTGTATGACGGTAGTGTCCCTTATTCCCAGGTTGTTGCTTGACTGTTGTCCCTTATTCCCGTGATGCTGTACAACTGTGTTGTCACTTATTCCCAAAATGTTGTATGACAGTTGTGTCCCTTATTTCCATGATGTTGTATGACAGTGTTGTCCCTTGCTCCCATGATGTCATATGACAGTGTTGTCAGTTTTTCCCATGATGTCGTTTCGCAGTGTTGTCCCATATTCCCATTTTGTCATATGACAGTGGTGTCCCTTACGCCCACGATGTCGTATGACCGTGTTGTCCCTTACTCGCAAGATGTGGTAAGACAATGTTGTCTCTTACTGCCAAGATGTTGTATGATAGTGTTGTCACTTATTCCCATGATGATGCAAGACAGTGTTGTCACTTACTCCGATGATGTCGTTTGACAGTGTTGTTCCTTATTCCCAGGATATTGTATGACTGTTGTCCCTTATTCCCATTATGTTGTTTGACTGTGGTGTTCCTTATTCCCATGATGTCGTATGACAGTGTTGTCCCTTTTTTCCATGATGTTGTATGACTGTTGTCCCTTATTCCCATTATGTTGTTTGACTGTGTTGTTCCTTATTCCCATGATGTCGTATGACAGTGTTGTCCCTTAATTCCATGATGTTGTATGACAGTGGTGTATCTTTCTCCCATGATGCTGTATGACAGTTGTGTCCCTTTCTCCCATGATGTTGTATGACAGTGTTGTCCCTTACTCCCTTGATGTTGTATGACTGTGGTGTCCTTTATTCCCTTTAAATTGTATGACAGTATTGTTCTTTACTCCCATGATGTTGTATGACAGAGGTGTCCCTTCTTCCCATGATGTCGTTGGCCAGTGTTGTCCCTTAATCCCATGATGTTGTATGACATTGTTGTCCCTTACTCCCATGATGTTGTGTGACAGTGTTGTCCCATATTCCCATTTTGTCGTATGACATTGGTGTCCCTTATTCCCATGATGCTGTTTGACAGTGGTGTCCCATATTCCCAGGATGTTGTATGACTGCTGTCCCTTGTTCCCATGATGTTGTATGACAGTGATGTCCCTTATTTCCATGACATTGTATGACAGTGGTGTCCCCTATTCCCATGATGTCGTATGACATTGGTGTCCCTTATTTCCCTGATGTTGTCTAAGAGTGGTGTCCCTTGTTCACATGATGTCGTTTGACAGTGTTCGCCCTTATTACCATGATGTTGTTTGAATGTTGTCCCATATTCCCAGGATGTTGAATGACTGTTGTGCCTTTCTCCCATGATGTCGTATGACAGTGTTGTTCTTTACTCCCATGATGTTGTATGACAGTGTTGTCTCCTTTTTCCATGATGTCATATGACATTGGTGTTCCTTATTCCCATGTTGTCGTATGACAGAGGTGTCCCTTAATCCCAAGATGTGGTATAACAGTGGTGTCCCACATTCCCATGATCCCATGATGTTGTATGACAGTGGTGTGCCTTAGTCCTATGTTGTTGTATGACAGTGGTGTCCCTTATTCCCATGATGTTGTACAACAGTGTTGTCACTTATTCCCATGATGTTGTATGACAGTGTTGTCCCTCACTCCCATGATGTCGTATGACTGTGGTGTCCCTTACGCCCATAATATCTTATGACAGAACTGTCCCTTAATTCAATGCTGTCATATGGCTTTGGTGTCCCTTATTCCCATTATGTTGTATGATAGTGTTGCCCCTTGTTCCCAAGATGTTGTATGAAATTGTTGTCCCTTATTCCCGTGATGTCGTATGACAGTGTTGTTCCTTATTTCCATGATGCCGTTTGACAGTCTTGTCCCTTATTCCCATGATGCCATATGACAGTGTTGTCACTTACTCCCAAGATGTTGTATGACAGTGTTGTCCTTTACTCCCATGATGTCGTATGACAGTGGTGTCCCTTATTCCCTTTGTGTTGTATGACCGTGTTGTCCCTTTTTCCCTTGATGTTGTTTTTCAGTGTTGTTCCTTATTCCCAGGATGTTAAATGACTGTTGTCCCTTAATCGCATGATATTGTACAAGAGTGTTGTCCCTTTCTCCCAAGATGCCGTATGACAGTGTTGTCCGGTTTTCGCATGATGATTTATGACAGTGTTGTTCCCTTTTCCCATGATCACATATGACCGTGTTGTCCCTTACTGCCATTATGTTGTATGATAGTGTTGTCCCTTATTCCCATGATGATGTAAGACCGTGTTGTCACTGACTCCAATGATGTATGTCAGAGGTGTCCCTTAATCCCATGATGTTGTATGACAGTGGTGTCCCTTAGTCCCATGATGTTGTATGACAGCTCTGTCCCTTACTCCCATGATGTTGTCTGACAGTGCTGTCGCTTATACCCATGATCCCATGATGTTATATGACAGTGGTGTCCCTTAGTCCTATGATGTTCTATGACATTGGTGTCCCTTACCCCCATGATGTTGTATGACAGTGCTGCCGCTTATACTCATGATCCCATGAAGTTGTATAACATCGGTGTCCCTTACTACCATGATGTTGTATGACAGTGTTGGTCCTTACTACCATGATGTTGTGTGACAGTATTGTCCCTTACTACAATGATATTTTTGACAGTGTTGTTCCTTAATCCCATGATGTTGTTTGACAGGGTTGTCCCTTAATCCCATGATGTTGTATGACAGTGTTGTCGCTTACTCCCATGATGTTGTATGACTGTGGTGTCTCCCATGGTGTCCCTTATTTCCATGATGTCATATGAAAGTGTTGTCCCTTAATCCCATGATGCTGTTTGACAGTGTTCTCCCTCATTCCCCTGATGTTGTATGAAATTGTTGTCCCTTATTCCCGTGATGTTGTACAAGAGTGTTGTCTGTTTCTCCCATTATGCCGTATGACAGTGTTGTCCGATTTTACCATGATGATTTATGACAATGTTGTTCCCTTTTCACATGATGTCGTAAGACATTGGTGACCCTTATTCCCATGATGTCGTATGACCGTGTTGTCCCTTACTGCCAAGATGTTGTATGTTAGCGTTGTCCCTTATTCCCATGGTGATGTAAGACAGTGTTGTCACTTACTCCGATGATGATGTATGACAATGGTGTCTCTTATTCCCATGATGTCGTTTGACAGTGTTGTCCCTTATTCCCTTGATGTTGTATGACTGTGCTGTCCTTTATTCTCTTTAAATTGTATGACAGTGTTGTTCTTTACTCCCATGATGCTGTATGACAGTGTTGTCCTTTACCTCCATGATATTGATTGACAGTGGTGTTGCTTATTCCCACGATGTTGTATGACAGTGTTGTTGTCCCTTACTCCCATGATGGTGTATGACAGTGTTGTCACTTATTCCCATGATGTCGTGTGTCAATGTTGTCCCTTATTCCCATGATGCTTTATGACAGTTGTGTACCTTATTTCCAAGATGTTGTATGACAGTGTTGTCCCATATTCCCATGATGATGTATGACTTCTGTCCCTTGTTCCCGTGATGTTGTATGACAGTGTTGTCTCTTATTCCTGTGATGTTGAATGAAGTTGTTGTCCCTTTTTCCCATGATGTTTTTGACAGTGTTGTCCCTTTTTCCCATGATGCTGTATGACAGTGGTGGTCCTTTATTCCCATGATGATGTCTGACAGTGTTGTCCCTTACTGCCGTGATATTGTTTGACTTTGGTTTCCCTTATTTCCATGATGTTGTATGACATTGTTGTCCCTTATTCCCATGATGTCGTTTGACAGTGTTGTCCCTCACTCCCATGATGCTGTATGACAGTATTGTCCCTTATTCCCATGATGTCATTTGACAGTGTTGTCCCTTACTGCCAAGATGTTTTATTTATTTATTTTTATTTTAGTTAGAGATACAGCACTGAAACAGGCCCTTCGGCCCACCGAGTCTGTGCCGACCAAGAACCACCCATTTATACTAACCCTACAGTAATCCCATATTCCATACTGCCTACCTACACTAGTGGCAATTTACAATGGCCAATTTACCTATCACCTGCAAGTCTTTGGCAGTGGGAGAAAACCGGATCACCCGGCGAAAACCCACGCAGTCACAGGGAGAACTTGCAAATTCCGCACAGGCAGTACCCAGAATTGAAGCTGGGTCCCTGGAGCTGTGAGGCTGCGTTGTTAACCACTGCGCCACTGTGCCTTATTGTGTTGTAGCTTATTCCCATGATGTTGTATGACAGTGGTGTCCCTTACTCGCATGAAATTGTACCACAGTGGTGTAGCTTATTCCCATGATGTCGTATGACAGAGGTGTCCCTTAATCCCATGATATCGTGTAACATTGATGTTCCTTATTCCCATGATGTTGTTTCAGTGTTGTCCCTAATTCCCATGAGGTTGTTGGATGACGGTGGTGTCCCTTATTCACATGATATTGTTTGACAGTGTTGTCCCTTATTCCCGTGATGTTGTTTGACAGTGTTGTCCCTTATTCCCATGATGTCGTTTGAAATTGGTGTCCCTTATTCCCATGATATTGTACAACAGTGTTGTCATTTATTCCCATGATGTTGTATGATAGTGGTGTCCCTTTCTCCCATAATGTTGTATGACAGTTGTGTCCCTTACACCCATGATGTCGTATGACAGTGTTGTCAGTTATTTCCATGATGTCGTTTCACAGTGTTGTCCCATATTCCCATTTTGTCATGATGTTGCATGACAGTGGTGTCCCTTACGCCCATGATGTCATATGACAGTGGTGTCTCTTTTTCCCATGATGTTGTTTTACAGTGTTGTCCCTTATTCCCATGATGTCGTATGACAGTGTTGTCGCTTACTCCCAAGATGTTGTATGACAGTGTTGTCCTTTACTCCCATGATGTCATATGACAGTGGTATCCCTTTTCACCTTGACGTTGTTGTTGTTTTACAGTGTTGTCCTTATTCCCAGGATGTTGAATGACTGTTGTCCCTTAATCGCATGATATTGTACTACAGTGCTGTCCCTCTTCCCATGTTGTCGTATTTCAGTGGTGTCGCTTATTCCTATGATGTTGTATGACAGTGGTGTCCCTCACTCCCATGATGCTGCATGACAGTGGTGTACCATTCTCCCATGATGTTGTATGACAGTGGTGTCCCTCACTCCCGTGATGCTGTATGACAGTGTTGTCCCTTATTCCCATGATGTCATTTGACAGTGTTGTCCCTGACTGCCAAGATGTTTTATTTATTTATTTTTATTTTATTTAGAGATACAGCACTGAAACAGGCCCTTCGGCCCACCGGGTCTGTGCCGACCAAGAACCACCCATTTATACTAACCCTACAGTAATCCCATATTCCCCACCACCTACCTACACTAGGGGCAATTTACAATGGCCAATTTACCTATCAACCTGCAAGTCTTTGGCAGTGGGAGAAAACTGGAGCACCCGGCGAAAACCCTCGCAGTCACAGGGAGAACTTGCAAATTCCGCACAGGCAGTACCCAGAATTGAAGCTGGGTCCCTGGAGCTGTGAGGCTGCGTTGCTAACCACTGCGCCACTGTACCTTATTGTGTTGCAGCTTATTCCCATGATGTTGTATGACAGTGGTGTCCCTTACTCCCATGATGTTGTATGACGGTGATGTCCCTGATTCCCTATTTTTTGTATGACAGTGTTGTCCTTTCCTCCCATGATGTTGTATGAAAGTGGTGTCCCTTTTTCCCATGATGTTGTATGACAGTGCTGTCCCTTACTCGCATGAAATTGTACCACAGTGGTGGAGCTTATTCCCATGATGTCGTATGACAGAGGTGTCCCTTAATCCCATGATATCGTGTAACATTGGTGTTCCTTCTTCCCATGATGTTTCAGTGTTGTCCCTAATTCCCATGAGGTAGTTGGATGACGGTGGTGTCCCTTATTCCCATGATATTGTTTGACAGTGTTGTCCCTTATTCCCGTGATATTGTTTGACAGTGTTGTCCCTTATTCCCGTGATATTGTTTGACAGTGTTGTCCCTTATTCCCGTGATGTTGTATGACAGTGTTGTCCCTTATTCCCGTGATGTTGTACGACAGTTGTGTCCCTTACTCCCATGATGTCGTATGACAGTGTTGTCAGTTATTCCCATGATGTCGTTTCACAGTGTTGTCCCATATTCCCATTTTGTTGTATGACAGTGGTGTCCCTTTTTCCCATGATGTTGTTTCACAGTGTTGTCCCTTATTCCCATGATGTCGTATGACAGTGTTGTCGCTTACTCCCAAGATGTTGTATGACAGTGTTGTCCTTTACTCCCATGATGTCATATGACAGTGGTATCCCTTTTCCCCTTGATGTTGTTGTTGTTTTGCAGTTTTGTTCCTTATTCCCAGGATGTTGAATGACTGTTGTCCCTTAATCGCATGATATTGTACTACAGTGCTGTCCCTCTTCCCATGTTGTCGTATTTCAGTGGTGTCGCTTATTCCCATGATGTCGTTTGACAGTGTTGTCTCTTATTCCCATGATGTCATATGACAGTGGTATCCCTTTTCCCCTTGATGTTGTTGTTGTTTTGCAGTTTTGTTCCTTATTCCCAGGATGTTGAATGACTGTTGTCCCTTAATCGCATGATATTGTACTACAGTGCTGTCCCTCTTCCCATGTTGTCGTATTTCAGTGGTGTCTCTTATTCCCATGATGTCATATGACAGTGGTGTCCCTTATTCCCATGATGTTGTATGACAGTGTTGTCCCTTAATCCCATGATGTTGTACGACCGTGTTGTCTCCCATGGTGTCCCTTTTTCCCAGGATGTCGGATGACTGTTGTCCCTTCTTTCCATGATGTTGTATCACCGTGTTGTCCCTTATCCGATGATGTCGTATGAAAATGTTGTCCCTCATTCCCATGATGTCGTATGACAGCCTTCTTCTTTGGCCTCCTTGTCTCGAGAGACAATGGGTAAGCGCCTAGAGGTGGTCAGTGGTTTTTGAAGCAGCACCTGGAGTGGCTCTAATGTCCAATTCTAGAGTGACAGACTCTTCCACAGGTGCTGCAGGTAAAATTGGTTGCCGGGGCTGTTACACAGTTGGCTCTCTCCTTGCGCTTCTGTCTTTTTTCCTGCCAACTGTTCAGTCTCTTTGACTCGCCAGACTTGAGCCCCGGCATTTTGGCTACCCGCCAGCTCTGGCGATCGCTGGCAACTGACTCCCACGACTTGTGATCAATCTCAAAGGACTTCATGTCGCGTTTGCAGACGTCTTTAAAGCGGAGACATGGACGGCTGGTGGGTCTGATGCCAGTGACAAGCTCGCTGTACAATGTTTCCTTGGAGATCCTGCCATCTGCCTTGCGGCTCACATGGCCAAGCCATCTCAAGCGCCGCTGGCTCAGTAGGGTGTATATGCTGGGGATGTTGGCCACCTCGAGGACTTCTGTGTTGGAGATACGGTCCTGCCACGTGATGCGAAGGATTCTCCGGAGGCAGCGAAGATGGAATGAATTGAGACGTCGCTCTTGGCTGACATATGTTGTCCAGGCCTCGCTGCCGTAGAGCAAAGTACTGAGAACAGGCTTGATACACTCGGACTTTTGTGTTCCGTGTCAGTGCGCCATTTTCCCACACTCTCTTGGCCAGTCTGGACATAGCAGCGGATACCTTTCCCATGCGCTTGTTGATTTCTGCATTGAGAGACAGGTTACTGGTGATAGTTGAGCCTAGGTAGGTGAACTCTTGAACCACTTCCAGAGCGTGGTCGGCGATCTTGATGGATGGAGCATTACTGACGTCCTGTCCCATGATCGTTTTCTTGAGGCTGATGGTTAGGCCAAATTCATTGCAGGCAGCCGCAATCCTGTTGATGAGTCTCTGCAGACACTCTTCAGTGTGAGATGTTAATGCAGCATCGTCAGCAAAGAGGAGTTCCCTGATGAGGACTTTCCGTACTTTGGCCTTCGCTCTTAGACTGGCAAGGTTGAACATCTGATCTTGTGAGGAGAAAAATTCCTTCTTCTGAAGAGTTAAAGCATATGAGAGCAGCAGGGAGAAAAAGATCCCAAATCGTGTAGGTGCGAGAACACAGCCCTGTTTCACGCCACTCAGGATAAGAAAGGGGTCTGATGAGGCACCGCTATGCTGAATTGTGCCTTTCATATTGTCATGGAATGAGGTGATGATACTTAGTAGCTTTGGCGGACATCCGATCTTTGCTAGTCGTCTGAAGAGACCACGTCTGCTGACGAGTGCAAAGGCTTTGGTGAGATCAATGAAAGCAACGTAGAGGGGCATCTGTTGTTCTCGACATTTCTCCTGTAGCTAGCGAAGGGAGAACAGCATGTCAATGGTGGATCTCTCTGCTTGAAAGCCACACTGTGCCTCAGGGTAGACATGCTCAGCCAGCTTCTGGAGCCTGTTTAAAGCGACTCGAGCGAAGACTTTCCCCACTATGCTGAGCAGAGAGATTCCACGGTAGTTGTTGCAGTCACTGCGGTCACCCTTGTTCTTATAGAGGGTGATGATATTGGCATAGCGCATGTCCTGTGGTATTGCTCCCTCATCCCAACACAGGCAAAGCTGTTCGTATAGTGCCAAAAGTATAGCAGGCTTGGCACTCTTGATTATTTCAGGGGTAATGCTGTCCTTCCCAGGGGCTTTTCCGCTGGCTAGAGAATCAATGGCATAACTGAGTTCCGATTTAGTTGGCTGTTCGTCCAGCTCATCCATGACTGGTAGAGTAGGGCTACATTGAGGGCGGTCTCAGTGACAACATTTTCCCTGGAGTACAGTTCTAGGTAGTGCTGCACCCAGTGGTCCATTTGCTTGTGTTGGTTAGTGATTGTGTCCCCTGATTTAGACTTGAGGGGGGTGATCTTCCTGATGGTTGGCCCAAAAGCCAGGTATGACAGTGGTGCCCCTTATTCCCATGATGTCGTTTGCCCGTGTTGTCCCTTATTCCCATGATGTCGTTTGCCCGTGTTGTCCCTTATTCCCATGATGTCGTATGACAGTGGTGTCCGTTAATCCCATGATGTCGTGGAACAGTGGTGTCCCTTATTCCCATGATGTCGTTTGCCCGTCTTGTCCCTTATTCCCATGATGTCATATGACAGTGTTGTCCCTTATTCCCATGATGTCGTTTGCCCGTGTTGTCCCTTATTCCCATGATGTCGTTTGCCCGTCTTGTCCCTTATTCCCATGATGTCATATGACAGTGTTGTCCCTTATTCCCATGATGTCGTTTGCCCGTGTTGTCCCTTATTCCCATGATGTCGTTTGCCCGTGTTGTCCCTTATTCCCATGATGTCGTATGACAGTGGTGTCCGTTAATCCCATGATGTCGTGGAACAGTGGTGTCCCTTATTCCCATGATGTCGTTTGCCCGTCTTGTCCCTTATTCCCACAATGATTTTTGACAGTGTTGTCCCTTATTCCCACGATGTTGTATGACAGTGGTGTCCCTTATTCCCATTATGTCGTATGACCGTGTTGTCCCTTATTCCCATGATGTTGTTTGACAGTGTTGTTCCTTATTCCCATGATGTCGTATGACAGTGTTGTTTGTCCCTTAATCCCATGATGTTGCATGACAGTATTGTTCCTTATTCCCATGATGTCGTATTACAGTGTTGTCCCTCATTCCCATGATGTCGTATGACCGTGTTGTCCCTTATTCCCATGATGTTGTATGACAGTGTTTTCCCTTATTCCCATAATGTCGTTTGATGATGTTGTCCCTTATTCCCAGGATGTCGTATGACAGTGTTTTCCGATATTCCCATGATGTTGTTTGACAGTGTTGTTCCTTATTCCCATGATGTCATTTGGCAGTGTTGTCCCTTATTCCCATGATGTTGTATGCCAAGTTGTCCCTTATTCCCATGATGTTTTATTAGTGTTGTCCCTTATTCCCATGATGTTTTATGCCATTTTTGTCCCTTATTTCCATGTTTTTGTATGACAGCGGTGTCCGTGATTCTCATGGTGCTGGATGGAATTCCTATCCCTGTTTCCCATGGAGCAGTGACACAGTCCTGTCCTTGTTTCTCATCATGCCTTCTCATCATATGACTATCCTCTCCTTGATTCTTCTGGTGGTGGTGTAAGACACTCCTGTCTTTCCACTAATTGTAATGTATGACAGTGCAGTCCCTGATTCTCATGCTGCTAGAAGGAAGGCCTGTCTCTCTTTGTCATGGTGCTGCATGACAGTGTTGTAGTTGATGCTTATGGTGCTGTACAGAATTCCTGTCCCTGTTTCTCTGGGTGCTGTATTCTTCCAATGCTGTAGGACTCTGTTGTCCCTCATTCTCATGCAGCTGTACACCTGTGCATTTCCTGATTGTCATGGTTTTCAGTTTCTCATGGTGCTGTGCGCCATTACTCTGCCAGATTCTCATGGTGGTCGATGACAGCCCCTATCCCTGATGCTCACGGTGATGTATAACAGCTTTGTCCCTTATTCTCATGCAGTTTTATGACAATTCTGTCCCTGATTCACATGATGCTCTTCAACTGTTGTCACGGACACATGGTTTGGGTGGTTGCCACTGTTCAACTACCTTTTTTTTATTCGTTCATGGGATGTGGGTATCGCTGGCTAGGACAGCATTAATTGCCCTTGAGAAGATGATGGTGAACTGCCTTCTTGAAACACTGCAGCCCATGTCGGGTAGGTACACCCACAGTGCTGTTAGAAAGGGAGTTCCAGGATTTTGACCCAGTGACAGTGAAGGATCTTGCAGGGGTGGTGTTCTCATGCATCTGCTGCCCTTGTCCTTCTAGGTGGTAGAAGTCACGAGTTTGGAAGGTGCTGTATCAGTGTAGATGTAGAATTCTACAGCAGGGCATGCCCATTCCAGTTTGCTGAAGACACACTTCTTGGATGCTGCTTTCTGGGGTTTTTGTCTCTCCCTATCTCTCTAGACCAGGGATATCCAACATAAGGCCTGCGGGCCAGGAGCTGGCCCACAGATGTATTTCAGAGATGAGAAATGTTCCATTGTCTTTTTCTTCCAGACTGCCTTTTTTAAAAATTGCACATCAGTTTCCCAACTGACATCGGGAACAACAGTATCTGAACTTCAGACAGATTCAGGGTTTTCTAGCAGGTTCCAACTTTTTCTTCAAATGGTCATTGCGGAGCAGTCCCACTCCCTGCAACTGTGTGTGCGAGCGAGAGAGAGAGAGAGTGTGGGGTGGGCAGGGTGAGGAGGCAATCTGTAGAAACAGAGAGAGAGAGAGAAACTGAGGGTGAACAGAGAGAGAGGGGGAGAACAGAGGGGGGGGGAAGAGAGATGGGGGACAGATAAAGTGTGAGAGAGAGAGAGATGGGGCAGAGAGAGATGGGGCACAATAGAGGGGGGTGAGAGAATTATCAAAATCACTCCTCACAGATGGACATCTATCTGGAATACTCTGTATTGCTACAACTAGTTTGTGGGCAAACATTAACTACTTGTTCAAGCAAAAGAAATGTCAGGTATCTCACTAAATCAGTGTCCAACATAGTGTTGAGAAAGTAAGCCAATAAATTAATCTTCTCATTTAAAGCTTCTTTAAAAACATGCACATTTGTTGTTTTGATTAATAGTAAGATACATTTTTAATGCGTTTATCTTTCTGAATTGTTCCACTGGCCCCCTATGTAAGACAAAAGTTGTGATGTGGCCCTCCATGCGAAAAGGTTGAACAATTCTGTTCCAGGTTGTTTTTTAAGGTAAAGCTGTGTTACATCTCGCCTCTGGGTAGGAGATGTTTTAGTCTCTCGTGGTGATTGCACGATGGCCCAGGATGTGGCTACTTCACAACCTTTTTTCAGAAGAACCCATTCAATTCTGGAATATTTGCGGATAGGTGCAATTGACACCTCTTAGCTTTGAAGATTTTCCTTTGTTCCTGTCAGACAGTTTGAATAGATAAAGGGTAAGTCATTTTCCTTTGGTGGCCATTTTTAACATATTGTTCACTTTTTAAAGGAAAGATCCATTTTTTAAAAGACAGTCAATTTTTATAACTCTTCAGATTTTGTCCATAATTTTCGTATCTTCGCACTTCTTGTCCGTGTGACACTGTACGGTAAAGGTCTGCAAAGGAAATCTGACCCGAGCCTGAATGCCTGATCCAGAAACCCGACCCGACCCGTACCCGACACATGTCGTTGGGTCCCGTCGGGGTCGGGTCGAGTAGCAGGCCTTTACATCGGTACATGTGTCGGGTTTGGGTCGGGTTGGGTCAGTCTTCCGGGACCGGCATTCGGGCTCGGGTGGGGTTTCCTTTGCAGACCTTTACCATACGGTTCCTGATTATCATGGTGATGTATAACAGTCTACTCCTTGATTCTCGTGATGTTGTATGACGTTCCTGTCCCTAAATCTCATGGTGATGTCCAACAGTACTGTTCCTGATTCACATGATGCTGGAAGGAAGACCTGTCCCTGTTTCTCATGGTGCTTTATGACAGTATTGTCGCTGATGCTCATGGTGCTGTATGACTGTCCTGTTGCTGATGCTCATGGTGCTTTATGTCAGTCCTGTCCTTGATGCTCATGGTGATGTATGACAGATCTGTTACTGGTTCTGATGGTGCTGCATGATAGTGTTCTCGTTGATCCTGAAGGTGCTCTATGACAGTACTGCTGCGATTTGCAAGGTGCTTTACTATTGTCCTGTCCCTGTTTCTCATGAAGCTCCATGATAGTCCTGTCCCTGATCCTGATGATGTGTACGATAGCATTGTCACTGGTTCTCAACCTGTTATATGACTGTCCTCTCCCTGATTCTCCTGGTGCTGTATGCCAGTTGTGACCCTGATTCTCTAGTGATGTACGACAGTTTTGTTATTGAATCTCAAGGTGTTGCCTCACAGCAATCATTTTGATGCTAATGGTACTGTGCGACAGTACATCTCCTGATTTGTATTGTGCTGTACACCTTTCCAATCCATGTTTCTCATGATTCTGTACAATAGCCCTGCCCCTGATACTCGTGATGTTGTATGAGAGTCCTGTCCTTGATTCTCATAGTGCTGTATGACAGTGTTTTCCCTGATTCTGTTGGTGCAGGTTGACAGTGTTGTCCCTGATTGCCTTGCTGATGTATAATTGACGTGTCTCTGATTAGCATGCTGCTGTATGAACTTTCTGTCTCTGATTCTCGTGCTCCTGTGTGACAATCGTGTTCCTGACTCTTATAGTGCTGAATGAACTTTCTGTCCCTCATTCTTGTGGTGTTCTATGGCAGTGCAGCCCTTGATTTTCTTGGTGCTATATGGTGCTGTCCTGATTCTGTTGCTGTTGTACGACAATGTTGCACCTGAGTCTTCGGGTGGTGTATGACAGTCCTGTCCCTGGTTCTCATGGTGATGTATGACAGTTCATTTCCTGACTCTTATGGTGCTGTACAACAGTGCTGTCCTTGACTCTCGTGGTGCTGCATGATAGTGCTTTTCCTGATACTCGTGGTGCCATGTGACCTTTCTCTCCCCAATTCTCATGTTGCTCTGTGACAGCCCTAGCCCTGATTCTCATGGTGATGTATGACAGTCCTGTCTCTGATTCTCATGGAACAGTATGACAGTTGTGTTAATGACTCTCATGGTGCTGTACGATAGTGCTGTCCCTGATTCTCAACATGCTGTATGACTGTCCTCTTCCTGATTTATCTGGTGCTTTATGACTGTCCTGTCCCTGATTCTGATGGTGCAGTATGACATTGTTGACCCTGATTGTCTTGCTGATGTATGACAGACCTGTCCCTGATTCTTCTGGTGCTGGAAGGAGCTCCTGGCCATGTTTCTCATGGTGATGTATGATAACCGTGTCCTGGTGTATGACCGTCCTCTCGCTGATTCTCATGCTGCTGTATGGCAGTCCTATCTCCAATTCTCATGGTGCTGTATAACAGTATTGTCTCTGATTCTCATGGAGCTCGATGACATTCTGGTTCCTGTTTTTCATGGTGCTCTATGACAGTCCTGTCCTTGATTCCCATGTTGATGTACGATAGTGCCAGTTTCTCATGGTACTGCATGACAACCATGTCCCTGATTCTCATGGAGCAATACTGCTGTTCCTAATTATCATGGTGATGTATGACAGTCCTGTCCTTGATTCATGTGGTGATGTACAACCATGTTGCACCTGATTCTCATTTGCTGTATTACAGATGTCTCCTTGATTCTTATGGGACTGTAATACAATCATGTCCCTGAAGTTCAGGGTGCTGTAATATAGTCCTGTTGCTGATTTTGTTGGTGCTACATGGCAGTGCTGTCACTGATGCTCATTGTTCTGTACGACAGTACTGTTCCTCATCCTCCTGGTGCTGTATGGCAGACCTGTCCCTGCTTCTCATTGAGCTGATCCTGATTATCATGGGTGTTGTACGATAATGCTGTCTCTGTTTATCATGGTGATGTATGACAGGAATGAAACCAGACGGACCACTTGGCATCAACCTAGGCACTCAAAACGACTATGGAAACCCAGCCCTGTCAACCCTGCAAAGTCCTCCTTACTAACATCTTGGGGCCTGTGCCAAAATTGGGAGAGCTGTCCCACAGACAATTCAAGCAACAGTCTAACATAGTCATAATCACAGAATCATACCGTACAGACAATGTCCCAGACACCACCATCACCATCCCTGGGAATGTCCTGTCCCACCCCAGGACAGACCCAGCAGAGATGGCGGCACAGTGGTATACAGTGGAGAGGGAGTTGCCCTGGAAGTCCTCAACATTGACTCGAGTCCCCATGAAGTCTCATGGCATCAGGTCAAACATGGACAAGGAAACCTCCTGCTGATGTCTATCTACTGCCTCCCACTCGGCTGATGAATCAGTGCTTCTCAATGTTCAATACCAATTGGAAGAAGCACTGAGGGCGGCAAGGGCACAAAATGGACTCTGGGTGGGGGACTTCAATGTCCATCACCAAGAGTGGCTCCAGTGGTAGCACCACTGCAGACTGAGCTAGCCGAGTCCTAAAGGGCATAGCTGCTAGACTGAGTCTGCAGCAGGTGGTGAGGGAACCAACAAGAGGTCAAAACCTCCTTGACCTCTTCCTCATCAATCTACCTGTTGCAGATGCATCTGTCCATGACAGTATTGGCAGCAGTGACCACCACACGGTCATTATGGAGATGAAGACCCGTCTTCACATTGTGTTGTGTGGCACTACCACTGCTGAATGGGAGAGATTTGGAACAGATCTAGCAATGCAAAACTGGGCATCCATGAGGCGCTGTGGACCATCATCAGAAGCAGAATTGCATTCAACCACAATCTATAACCTCAAGGCCTGGCATATCCACCACTCTACCATTGCCATCAAGCTGGGGGGATTAACCCTGGTTCAATGAAGAGTGTGGGAGGGCATGCCAGGAGCAGCACCAGGTATACCTCAAAATGAGGTGTCAACCTGGTGAAGCTACAAGCCAGGACTACTTGTGTACCAAACAGTGTAAGCAGCATGCGATAGACAGAGCTAAGCAATCCCACAACCAATGGATCAGATCTAAGCTCTGCAGTCCTGCAACATCCAGTCATGGTGGTGGGTAAGTAAACAACTAACTGGAGGAGGTGGCTCCACAAATATCCCCATCCTCAATGATGGGGGAGCCCAGCACATCAGTGCAACAGATAGGCTGAAGCATTTGCAACAATCTTCAGCCAGAAGTGCCGAGTGGATGATCCATCTCGGCCTCCTTCTGAGATACCCAGCTTCTCAGATGCCAGTCTTTAGTCAATCCGATTCACTCCGAGTGATATCAAGAAAGGCTGAACACACTGGATGCTGCAAAGGTTATGGGCCTTGACAATATTCCGGCAATAGTACTGAAGATTTGTGCTCCAAAATTAACTGTGCCCCTAACCAAGCTACAACACTGGCATCTACACGATAATGTGCAAAATTGCCCAGATATGTCCTGTGCACAAAAAGCAGGACAAATCCAACCCAGGCAATTATTGCCCCATCAGTCTACTCCCGATCATCAGCAAAGTGATGGAAGGGTTTGTTGCCAGTGCTATCAACAATAACCTGCTCACTGAAACTCAGTTTGTGTTCTACTCAACTCCTGACCTCATTACAGCCTTGGTTCAGACATGGACAAAAGAGCTGAACTCCAGAGGTGAGGTGAGAGTGACTGCCCTTGATATCAAGGCAGCATTTGTGAGTATGGCATCAAGGAGCCCTAGCAAAACTAGAGTCAATGGGAATCAGGGGGAAAATTGTCCACTGGTTGGAGTCATACCTGGCACAAAGGAAGATGGTTGTGGTTGTTGGAGGTCAATCATCTCAGCTCCAGGACATCACTGCAGGAGTTCCTCAGGGTAGTGTCCTAGGCCCAACCATCTTCAGCTGCTTCATCAATGATCTTCCCTCCAACATAAGGTCAGAAATGGGGATGTTCGCTGATAATTGCACAATGTTCAGCAGTATTTGCGACTCCTCAGATACTGAAGCAGGTCATATCCATATGCAGCAAGACCGGGACACCATCCAGGCTTGGGCTGAGAAGTGGCAAGTAACATTCACACCACGCAAGTGCCAGGAAATGGCCATCTCAAGCAAGAGAGAATTTAACCATGTCCCCTTGACATACAATGGCATTACCATCGCTGAATCCTCCACTATCAACATCCTAGGGGTCACCATTGACCAGAAACTTAACTGGAGTAGCCATATAAATGCTA